>NC_092460.1:33263553-33516053 GCF_047495875.1 Pithys albifrons albifrons | reverse complement strand
TTATCCTACTGTTTGCTTTCTGTTGACAGGAGGTTGGTGAGTTCAAAAGCAAGTCTACAGAGACAAAGGTCATTTCTGTTGTTATAAGAAACTCCCAACTCCTTCCCACTCCCCTGCCAATAGTTCATAACAAAGCCTGTAAGAAAGTTTCAGGCACTTAAAGACTTCTTCCAAGTGTAGGCGAAATACCTTTCAAATTAAAGACAAGTACTCAGATGGAAGCCACAAGCACAGCAAGCACTGTAAACAATACTTTACATAGAGTGGCTTTAATGAGTCATATATCAAAGAACTAGAAATACCCACCTCAAACAGACCCCTCACAGTAATCCCTAAGCTTCAGTGGCTGTGCTGTTTGCACTAAAGGCCATTCGTTATACATGCCTAGCAGTGAACAATAGCAATATTATGCTGAAAAGTTGAGTAAATCTATCCCACCTTTCACCAATACCTTCATGAGCCAATGAATACATGGGGATGGATGGCATTATTCCGCAAAGTATTGTGAAAACAGGTGCCATTGTCTGACCCACAATACGTTACTGATAACCAAGTCGAGGCAGAGCATAAAGGAACATATCATTATTGCAGGTGAAGAAAAGTGTTCTGCAAACACATGGAGGGGAAAGAATATGCTTTTTGTGCTGCTTGCTCCTGGTTAAAGTACAACCAATTTTCACATTTAAGCAACAGCTTCCTAAATATAGCCTTGACAAACATCTGACTTTCAGTCACTTTCCTGTGTTTTTGGAACAAATTCTGACCAATGTTAAGATGAGAAATTTAAAGTTAAACTTAGGATGCTTGAAAATTTGCATCTTTTTTGAAGTTCTGTCTTACTGGGAGTTCCTGCCTGAAGGCCAAAGGTGGCTGAGGTTGGAAGGGGAGAAAAAGGGAGGTGAAGGAGAGAGGGTTGGTGATGAAGGGGGAGGATGAGACTTAAGACCCTGCACAGATGTCTTATTAGTGCAAGAGCATCCCTCGCTGGCCAAGAGGAGGCAATGACCCAGAATAGGTTTTGCTTCTCTTCTGGATGGAATACTCAAATCACCAATAGCAGAAACATCTTGAGATATTAAAAAAGTGTATTATAAAAACATGGATGATGTCTGAGTGATTCCAGACAATGAAGGATAAATCTGCCTTATATTCTTGCCTCACACACTGCATGTGTTTATGCCTGTATTAAAAAAACAGAAAAACATATTAATAGAGTATTTCATACAGATAACACACTAGAGAGCATACCGTTATTTCTACTTAATGCAGATTATGGAAATTTCTTTTTAGATGCTACATTTAACTGAAACCAATTAATTGGGTAAGAACATAGTATGGTCTAGATTTTGACAGTTGCCACAGGATGAACAGTAAAGTGGTGAAAGCAGCTGTACCAGCAGTTCCCATGTTTTAATGTAACTGCTCTGGAAATGAGCTGTATACACAACCCACACTGTCTATTTCTAGCCTAGAGGAGGCTTAGAAGTAGGAAGTGTAGATTAAAAACGTCTCACCATCCATTCATGCTATGCACCTTACAACCACATGAAAAAACAAAGTACCTGGCTAAGAGAGTTTATAACCTCATTTAGGACTAGCTTTAACTTAGAGTAGACCTCTTGGCTGCAGTATCCCCCTCTGTCATTTATATCTATTGGACATATGTGGTGAAAGTGAGCATAAAGTAACCAAATCTTACTCAAATGTCATATGCCCTGTAAGTGCAAATTAACTACGCTCTGTGTTTATTGCAGTGGAGCTTGCTGGACCTCCTTGGGTTCAGGGTCAGTTGGTGTTTCTTTATGAATCCCTTTATGAAAGTTTTCAGTGCTTTATAGCTCAGCCATTAAATTTTGCTCCAGGCTGAAGCTTCTCACAAAAGGTTTAATTCTAGGAGCAATTTTTTTTTTTGTAATATATTTTCAGAGATCTCTTTGGTTATTTTTAAATCATAAAAAGAGGAAAAAAAAAAAAAGAAGTTAATTGATTTTAGGCCATCTTTAGGGCTCACCATAATTCAGAAACAACTTACAGATGGCCATTTTTTGTATTTGAAGATGTTTACTGAGCTTGTACTGAGTGTTTTTATTGCATTTCTAATATGCATGTCTATAAATAAGTAGTCCTACACCTTTTTATGCTTATTACAATTTCTTTTGCACTCCCATTGGAAGAAATTCTGCTTGTCTGACTCATAGAAAGTAATCCATACAAGCATGATAAGCAGTTCTAAGCCTCCATTTTAAGTGATTAAATTCTAGAGAAATAAATCTTTGCTTCATTTACTTGTGCAATTTTAGGATGTTCTCTACATTTCATGTTATCATAGAATTTCATTAGTGTTGAATGTTGAATGGCACTTCTGTGTGCTGAAATCAGTTCCTACCCTGGCCACACCGATGCTTTTATTCCAGTTCTAGGAAGATGAACTTGTCAGCAGCACCACTTAAAACTGATCTTGCACCAACTGTCCTACTATGAATGATTTCTGCATGTTACTGGCTCCTGGAGTAAGCGTTGAATGTTTAAAAACACTCGCCTCGTATGTGAGTAGCACAACAAACCAAGAGGAACAGGTTGTCCCTGTCAGTATTGGTGGGCATCGCAGGAAGGGCACGGGGACTGACACTTGATCTCTGCATGCTGTGTGAGCCTCCCCACATGATTCCTTCCAGAGAGCTATAAATGAAATCAAGACACATTTGCAAAAGCATCTATGTGAATATCCACACTGAAGAACTTGAGAGCAAAAGGTGCCGAGAGCTGTATCAAAAATCTCCCCGTGTCTGACTTTTGGCTCCAAAAGAACACTCTGCTGTCCTCCCAGTCCTGGCACAACCCTCCATCACCAGCTCCATCAAGGCACTAGTTGTAGTGCAGAAATCTGTTTCTTTACAAAGGCTTTCATTTCCTTTTATCTCATTTTGTAGCCATCAAAGCCCATCTTTGGCTGAGCTTCCCCACCCAGGGCCTGTC
The DNA here is from genome assembly GCF_047495875.1 of Pithys albifrons albifrons. NCBI lineage: Eukaryota > Metazoa > Chordata > Aves > Passeriformes > Thamnophilidae > Pithys > Pithys albifrons. Next base: position 33,513,077 of record NC_092460.1, on the reverse strand, counting down.
TCCTCTCAGTACAAACTGGTGCCCCACTCAAACCCTTAAGTCTCCTCATCCCTCCTCATTCTTCCTGCCGTCTCCACAGCTCCCTCTACCAGCTCCACTTTCCTTTGCCTCTGTCTCACATCTCCTCCCAACTGGCTTGTGGCATGCAGAGAGCATTCTGGGTGGCACAGCCGCTTCACGGGAGATATCCTGCAAGTCCCAAGCTCTTGTACATATTATGTCCATGTAAGGATGATCCTGAGCTCACTCAGCCTAGGAGGGTACACTTAAGGTAGTTAGCCTTGCTATGCGGGCCAAGTGATTTACACAACATGATTGACAGCAAAGTAAAGGAGCAGCAACAAACAAAAGGTCTTTTGCAATTTATGGTAAAAGAAGAAACAGATGTTTAGAAAAAGACAAAGGCAGCAAGGAAAAAAACAGAGAAATAAATTTTCACATGCTTCGTTTTTGGTAAACCTCAGGGCAAAACTCAGGTTTGAGCAGGAAAAAATATCTGTTGCATAGTACACTAGGATTTATTAGCTTTGTTAGGACAGCCAACATAAATACAAACCCATATTTTACCTGCAAACTTAAACTTTTATTAGATAGTTTCATCCTAGAGATGAATCTTTCTCTAAAACCCCCCTTTCAGACCTTGTCTCTGTCTAGTAGATTCTCTCTGCATAACAGCTCTAATATATAGCTCTTCCCATGCCCTAATCACAGCACATCTTGAATACTGCAACATTCTTTTCTCTGGTCTTGACAAAAGCAATCGTCCTCGTGTCCATTAAGGATATGCCTGGCAAAAATTATTTTCTAGCCTGTTTCTTTTAACCATTTCAACCCTTTTTTAATTTTCCTTTGATGGCATCCTTTCCCTATTACATCAAATATAAAACTACTCATTGTTATTTTAAAGTAACCTCATAGCTCATCTCACTCATCCCTCCTATCAGCTTTTCTTCATTAATAATGAGATTTTTACTCCTCTTTAGCCTATTGTTCTCATTGGTTGTCCTCACAGTCTTCAACACAAAAACTTTTCATTGTCAGAAACAGTAATAATTTCAGTGTGTTTCTTCAAACTTCTCCTTGAAACATTCCTTCTCCAGAAAATCTGGAAAAATTTGTCATTAGTTAAACTCACAGCATGCTGAGACCACCATGCACCATGCTGACCTATGTTGTCCCTTGGTTTCCCTGAAATACCCTCAGTTATGTCTGCAGCCATATGTTGTCTCTGGTCTTGGGCTCGGATGCATAATCAAATTGCCACAGCTTAAGGAGTACCACGTGTTAGCTGAGCCAAAGTAGTCATTTGCATAGTTTTAAGCCACAGCACATGCAAGTTAAAATGCACTAACTTAAACCCCAGTGAAATGGGTGTAAGAACATAAGTTTACATTATGACAGCTAAGACTATGCATGCAGCAAGTCATCGTGGAAACTTGCTAGACCATTGCAATTTAATTATATTTCTGGAGCTTTACACATTGAACAAAATGGAGCAAAAACTTGGGCTGGGGTGGTTTGTTCCAGTTGTGGAGCTGGAGATGTTTTGTCCAGAACAGGGCTTCTAGGATTTACAACCACAGAGCAAGTAACTGCAAGAAATAGCATTACATGAAGACAATGTTGCTTTGTGAACAGCCAGGTGCAGTGCTCTTGAAACAATCTCTGTTCTTATGACACTCACTGCTGTTAGTAAGGTGCTTCTCAAGAGCTGATAACATGTTATCACATTGTTCATAGATCAAAGGTTTCTCCCTCTATTCAGAGTCATCTTGAGCATATGTTTGACTTCCACATTTACATCTTGCTCTCTCCTCTCCTGCAGAATTTTCCCCTCCTTCTACTTTTTCAATACCTAAACCGCACCTTCAATATACTTTCTCCTCTTCTTCCTCACCCCACCTCTTTTTTTCTTTCTTGTTTTAGCAGCAGCTGTGGGAACAAGAAACTGAAGAATTGTTTTTCATCTTCTAAAGCTCTCAAGACTTCGTACTGCCAGTGTGAGGAGGCAACACTTTTTTCGAATAAATAAAACTTAAAAAAACAATTTTATATCAGAGTTCCCATTGTCTGGGACTGAGTTTCAGTCCCAAAAGCACACGAGATTGTGCAGCCAAATCATATCAATGCATAAATTATGTTCTTTCACTTGTGATTTTGGACAACACATGGGCAGAAGTTAAGGACATGTCTCAGCAAGAGCTACTGAACTATGTGAGAACATTAGAGGATAAGGGGTTTTCTCAAGGAAAACGAGATAATTGCTATGCTTCCATTTCCCCTTCCACAAGTACTACCTTCTGGCACTTCTATGCCTATTTGAACCTCAAAATTGCCTGAAGAAGGAATGCTGGACTGCAATGGTGTAAAACAGTACATCTTGATACATAATCAGGTGTCCAGAGACAGATGAGAAGGTTAATGATTCATCCCTTGATGAGTAAAAGATATGAACTGGCATATTGGTTTTTAAATAAAGAATTCCCTCCATCAGCAATACAGACTTGTACAAGCTGTTATCAAATACAATTCTCCGAATTGCTAAAGTGCCTTTGGAATACAAGTCCAACTGAAAAGTGTTATTAAAACATCTACTCTTCTAAATTGTTTAGCTAGAAAATGCAGCCAGAGGTTCTGAATGTCTAAGAAAAAGCACATGCACATGTTCAATTTTAGACACTGTCAGAGACAAAATAATTAATCTTCTCTGCAATCTCTTAAAGCAAGTATATAACCCTGTGACGAACTAGACTATCAAGGGAAAGGAAGACAGGAAGAAAGAGGAGAGGAATCACCCTGGCATGGTTAAGTGATTTATTCATGGGCAAGACCATCATCAGATTTAAAGATTGATCCAGCTTCTACTGAGTTTCAAAGAAGAAACTTAGAAGCCCCAAATACTGTTCTCAAACAGAGAAAGTATGTGATCCTTTATGTATCTATCTCATTGCTTAGTAGTTCTTCACATGGTACATGTAGTTCAGTCTAAGAATGAATGTCTATCAGTTTTGTTATTGAGGATCTTTTTCCAACTGAAGCAAACGTTGCATGAAGACAAGTTAACAATGGTCTTTCCTACCAACAAATAACCAAAAGCTGATAAAGATGCTATTATACATTTCCACATTAAAGAGGAAAAAAAAAGAAGGAAAAAAAAAACCAACCCAAAACCAAATCAAATAACACAAAAAAACCCCTCCAAATCCTAAAATGTGGCGTGTTTGAAAACAACTTGGGAAGCAAGTGCTTGGCTCTTTTCTAGATCACAGTCGCAACTGTTGCTACAATTGCAAACAGAGACAGACCAAATTCAAGACTGATTCATAGCTGACCTTTGGTTACTATAACTTACACAACAAGAAAAAGAGTTATAACTTAAAAAACACTAATAAGGAAGGCTCCATGGAATAGCAATTCACTTTACTATTCCCTCTGACCCACTTCAATATGCACTTTGGCTTTTTGGTCCTCTTAACATTCCCCATAACAGATTGCTGCCCTTTGGGCTAACCCACAGCTGCTGGAGATGTGCTGGCTTATTGAAGGCCTCCTAGGGAAGGATATGACACAGGAGACCACCTGGCTCTGCAGTGGCAGGGGAATATCTAACAGGATAACCTCAAATATCTAAAATGGCACTATATGGCTCTGTTTAAACAAGTAGATTGACACCTTGCAGTCAACAGCAAAGTACCTACTGATGTCAAAATAAGTAAATTGCATTCTCACTGGGTACTCCCAAAACACCATAAATCAAATTCTGATCTAAGGCATAGGCCAGTCCTGCCCACCTGAGCCCAGTCTGTGCTATTGTGGGGAGGGAATTCTATTTTGGAGCTGAATTTGATCCAATGCTGTCTGTCACTGGCACTTAGACCTGTCCTGAAAGCCTAGACCTTTGCCAGTCTGTTAGTGTTTTCTGCCAGTCCATTAGTGTTTTCTAATGGAATCAGAGAGCATGGATAAAACCTCATCATCTCATTTGTGCGATGTTCAAATGGTGAGGGAGAAAAGGGGATCTCAGAAGGGTAGAGACTCAGTACAGAAAACATCAGGGACTCTCATATGACAATCATAGGACACAAGTTGTTTCTACATGTTCATGTGTAACATGGCACTGGTTTCTTACTTTTGAAGTTCCCATGTTACAATTCCTGTCTCAAGAAGCAATGGGACACAAAATTAGACAATTTGAGCATTTTGAAACCTGAGAACTAAGTAAACCTGGGCCCATACACCTGAGTTTCAATAAATTTTACATTTAGATACTTATTTTGTAGTAACTACCATCCATGTAGTAGGCTGAGAAATGTTCCTAGATCTCAAAGACCTCAGTCTTTAGATATATTTAAATCTAGATCCTTCCAGCTTTATCAGTATTTCCTTTGAGGAGGGAGAAAAGGTAACTTTTTCTTTTTCAGTCGTTGATTAATTTTCTGAGGTGAGGGAAATCTTATTATTTTCCACAGCAGTTCACCTAGGTCTGTTTGTACTATAAGACACAGCCCCTCTAATTACATGTTTTATATTTTTCCAAGATTTTCAGCCAATTTATTTCTGCAGAAAACTGTATCTTTAAATTGTGAAAATCACTCCATAAATTCTAAGTTAGGCAGTCAAGGTCTGATACCTTATCTGTGCTCTCACTGTGTACAAGGTCACATCATCAGCATGTAGATGTACAGAATATTTCATGAACTATACAGCGTTGACAGATCATTAATAAAAACTGCAAAAGTAAAAGCCCTCTAATTAGCTCCTGAGGTAACTTTGTGTGTAACATTTTCACCCCAGATTCAACACCATTAAACAAAATGACTGGTGTTTGCTCTCTAATGTAGCCAGAGAACCATTGTACTGTAGTTAAACTCTGCCAAATTGAGGGAAACTTAAATAGCAATATGTTGTGATTTAGTGGAACAAAGGCCACAGTCAAATCAATATAGATAGTTCCCATGCAAAAAATTATAATGTATGTCTGTAACAATATCAAGGTTACCTTGAAAAGAGCAATGTAGCAGGCCAAAAACATGACTAAAATAGGGTCAGCACATTATCTTTGAAAGGAAAACTCATTAATTTTTGAGCAATTGGGAGAAAACAGAAAACACAAATAGGTTATAATTAGGGCAGTACAACAGGGTTACTAAAGCATCATTTCAAATGGTTGGTTGTCTCAAATTAGAAAGTAAATATTATAACAAAGATCCAGCAACAGGTTTGAAAAGAGCTTCCAGAAGGTATTTAAAGAAAAACGGGGTAATGTTCCCAATGGTTAACATACTTTCCTAGAAGGTGGGCTGAGGGCAATGAGCCACTATTTTATGGGCTCAGTTTCTCCACTGCAGTACAAATGACAGAAAGGACATTTTTTGAGCAATTTGTAAGGCGAGCTAAGGCTAAGTATTCAGCAACAGGAATATAGAAGGCAAATAGGAGATTAAACCATCAACCTATTCTCCTCATTTAGAAAACCAGCTTTTCATAAGTGAAAGGAGGAATGCTAGATTGATGGGTGACAATGACTGAGTTTAAAATGAGAAAATTCCTCTTCCCATATTAACTGCTCATGATTAGGAGAAGCTTGCTATTCAGAAATGAACTGGACTAAGGTCTCCAAGGCTGCACCTTTACTGGGAAATAAAACAGGGCAAAAACATGTTCAGAACACCAGCAGGCAGAGCACTCTTGCTGTCAGCACATTCCCTGCCACAGCTGCAGACCAGTGGCATGTCCCATTTGATACCTATACACACTCAAAGGGGTGGTATTGTGGAAGGACTCTTTCCTATGGGCATCATTACCTGTTTCACTCAAGAGTGTTGGCCCCTGAGCCCAACCAAGCCAAGGGGACAGAGCATTATGTTCCCTGTGTGGAGCAAGGAGAACTCCCTATTACAAACAATATGTGTGGCACATCACCCTTTCTTCTGTTTGCAAATTGCCATTGACCAATTTTTCATTATTGTGTTTGTTCTTTGATCCTGTCTGATGAATAGGTTGTGAAATGAAAAGATATTTCAGTCTATGTTTTGGTGAGAATAAGACTTTTTACTTTGGGGTATTTGATATCTCTGGGGGTTGGTCACCCAAAATTCATTGGCGTTGCTTCTGCTTTCTGGAAAGAGATTAATGAGAATTTGAGATGGCCAGACAAACTAATCCAAGTGTGAAGAGATTAGTATGCATAACCATGAATTACAGTCTGTAACCATCTTGTAACCTGAAAATCCTTAGTGTAAAAGGAACACAAGACCTTTTACATCAGGATCTAAACTTGAATGACATGTTGACAATTTAAAACAACTGGAATTTATTTTAAAGTCAATTAAAAATGTGATAACCTACTTCACTCTGATATCATAGACACACTAAAACTGAAATTAATTTGTGTCGGTTTGTAACAACAGTACATTTTGACAGATTTCCTGTGATAACTTGAACAAAATGAGGTTTTATGCTTTTAAGTCTCACAATCCTTCTAAAATGTAACATGAGAGAAGCTCAGGTCCACTATTTTCACCTCCCCCTCAGAGGTGCAAGTTATCAGTCCTGAGACTCTCTCTCAAACCACACCCCAACTGCTCCTTCTGTCACCCTTCATATTCAAGACAGGTTATTTCCACAGAGAGGTGATGGTCTTGAACATGGAGCAAACAAATGGGCAGAGCTGAAGGCATGGGAACCTCAGATCTCATCCAGGGTCTCATATTGATGCCCACATACCGTAAGGTAAAAAAAAATGAACAAGAAGGATAAATTTTCTTCTATCAGTTACTTTTCATGACAGTAAGGCAAATCAGGAGTTTTTCAAAGGGCACAGAGTCATTGCTTGGTCCTAGGCAAAGTACAGTAATGGAGAGTATATTCCTGGGAATCATTCGGAAGTGGTGCACAGAGAGCTCAGCGCAAGGCATAATGCCTCTCTCACCAACTGTCCTATCATCTTCCCCCTACTCAGGCTTAATAACTTTCTTAACAAGGTTTTTGTACATGTGTAGATGAAGCTGATTTGTTGGGGTTTTTTTGCAAGTGGTTATAGCCCCAATTTCACTGGAACAGAGCTATTACCCTTACCAGTGTGGTTGTTACCATAGTTCTTAAGGAGAAGATTGCAACAATGTCCCAAGAGAGGACTGGTCCTGAGCACTCAGGCACAATTTTTTGCACAAGCAGAGGCATGCAGTTCTCATTTGTGTTCTTATCCAGACTGAATTATAGTATGAATCATAGAATGAATGGAAGAGATCTCAGAGTCCATCTAGTTCTAACCTCCCTGCTGTGGGCAGGAACAAGCTACTCTAGACCAGGTTGTTCAGGGACACGTCCAAACTGGCCTTGAACACTTCCAGGAATAGGGCATCCACAACTTCTCTAGGTAACCTGTTCCAGTGCCTCACCACCCCTACAGTAAAGAATTTTTTCCCAATATCTAATCTAAACCCACTCTCTGTCAGTTTGAAGCCATTCCCCCTTGCCTTGTCACTCCAGGCTTTTGTAAATAGTCTCTCTCCATCTTCAGTGTGGGCTTCCTTCAGATCCTGGAAGGCCACATTTAGGTCAGCCTGAAGCCTTCTCATTTCCAAGTGGGACAATCCCAGTTCTCTTGGGTCCATGAGTTCCATGCTTCCATGTCCCCATGACTATGGCTACCCTTCCAGACCCAGTACAGGTGTTATCTGCCTGTGTAAGGACAAGCTTCAACCTACCATCTAATGAACATGATATAACTCATGACCTAAGCAAATGGGCAGCCATGGTTTCTCTCTCCAGACATTGTTAACCTATACTAAATTTAATGGAGAAAGAAGCACTTTGAAGTTTCAGCCTATCAGCCTTATTTTACTTCATGTTTTGCAAATACATTTAGATTTTGATAGTTGACTACTGAATATGCACCTGTATTTACCCCAAAATCTGAAGCAAAATGTTATTTAATAGGCACTTTCAGTATTTTCCACTCAAATGAACTTGCTCTTCTATAAAAGTAAATTAAATATAAAATTAAATATCAACTCAAAAACTGATTAAAAAGAATGTTAAAACAAATTGCAAGTTTTTAGTGAAGAACTAGAGACATGCACTAGTAGTATAATCTTTTCTACTGAACAGCTTTTTTTTCCTTCTGGAGGTACTGAGATCCAGAGATCCTCAATCTGACTGCTTTATTGATGAGCAGAGACATTCTTTCATGTTGTGTTTTCAGTTGCCCAAAATGGACATCTGATCAACTGCCAGAGTCCTCATTTCTGCTTAATTGCTAACAGAAGAATAATCTTTAATATGGCTGAAATTCTGACCAAAATTAGAAAACAATCAAATTCCACCTGAGAGTGGTCTACTCAACAGTGTGCCTTGCACTTCCCAGCAGAAGGCACACTGGACAATGAGCATGAGATCTCGTATCTGGATATGGTTACAGCAAGCGGATCTGAAAGAATCTGAGTATGAAAAATGTGCGTGGAGTAGATGCAGACACATTGTGACAATCAGATTTAGCCACAGGAGGCAGCACAGCAAATAGTAACAGGTTAGGTGGAAAAGGTCCTAAACCAGTTTCAACTCAGCTGGCATTTGTTCCCTTTTTTAATAGTTTAAACCTGGAGGCAAAGTATTGCAATTATTGAACACCAGGGGCCAATTCGATTTGTCTGGAGGAGCTGAGCCCAAGTAAAAGAACAAGGCATTGGATCCAACAGAAAAGCACAAATAAAGAACTACACTATAATATACAGAAGAAAATATTGTGTTGCCTTCTTCTTCACCTAAATCTAAGCCTTCAGAGAAATGCGATGATCTTATTTAGTCCATAGATTAAGATCTCATCAGAAAAGTAATAAAATTACAATAAAGGTTATGTATCAATAAGGTGTCAGTTGTGCATAGGGATGAAGTATTCTAGTCATAATTAAATTTCAAATCTAATTATAATTTGAGGAGTCCTTTTAATTACATTGCAATATTTTGCTTTTGTAGGAAGATGATTGCTATAGCATCTTTTATCTGTAATTTTCTTTTAATTAAAAATGTAAATAAATCAAAACCACCTACTTAAAATACTTACATCTTAAATGAAAAACACAAAAAATGCAGCAATTTCTCTATCCAGGCCTTATCTAGTGAATCACACCTTGGCATATTTCTTTTTTTCCTCATGAAATGCTGACATTTGCATTATTACTTATTTCTTTCACATAATCAGAAATGGCCAAATTACTTTGTCCAAAGGAGGGAAAAAAGAGCTTTCTCAGAAAGAATGTCAGACAGGAATGATAAAAACCCTTTTTTTGAAAAGATGTTGGGACTGTAGGGCATCCTTTGAAAAGCTGCTGGATGCTTCCCTACACTGCACTCCTCCAGCCAATTCCACCAGTTTCAGCTGTTAAACAGCACAACAATTTCAGGTTACTCTGATTAGTAATACTTACAAGCCTCTTTCTGCTTGTTTTTCCTCCTCGTGTTTCTTTCATGCATTTAGCCATGGCCAGTTTATCTCACCTGCCTGTGTGCTAACTTTGTGTCTTGGCTTGAGCACCTCCTTTCCCCCCTGACATTAGACTTCCTGATATCATAGCTTGAAAAGAAAAATCTTTCTTCTTGGTCTTCATTTCTCTCAGCAAAACAAGGACGTGCTTTTTAGTCTTTTGAGACAGTCTCACTTTGCCTGAGCAGCTCCTTCAGTCTGAGTTTGTCTTTCCTGAACAGAGGACACCAGAATATTACCAGAAGTGAGTAACAATTGCCAGGCAGATTCTCCAGGCCCTCTGCCATGGCAAAAATCTTTCACTATTCCTGTAACAAATACCTCTTTTACGATGTATTAAGGCCAGTTTTGCCTTTGCCATAAAGTCCTCATGTAGGTGGTTTGTCGCCCACAGTCATTTCCAAGTGACAGCTGGGACACCCTGTATGATCATGCATTTTCTGGAGTTCAGCTTTATTCCATCCCCACTATATAAGGCCTCAAGGTTGACTTTGGGCTGTAAGATATTTCTGCTGTTCTTTTTTACCATCAAATTTCATTGACACATTTTATACCAAAATTATTTGATCAAATCAACCCAATACTTGTGGAAGAGCTCCATCAATTAAACTAATTAGTCCTTTTCTCGGAAGACTAGCATTTTTTGAAAGAAAGTTATTAGTTTAGTCTGGCATAATCCATCTTTTTGACACTCAAATTGTATTCTGTCTCATTTTCTACTTATCTCACACCTTTACTGTATTCTACAATATTTGTTTCAAAGCCTGGCTCACAACTGATGTCAGACAAGTAGGCTTGTAAGTGTCCAGACACTGCTTTTCCTCTCTTACTATTTATTAATATTGCAAATATGTATGTAAATAGATATGTTTATATACTTGTGTCTATATACATACAGAGTTATTCTATTGTGAGTATACAATACTGTCCTGACTTGGCAGATGTTTCTGCCACAACACATGAGAAATCAGACACCATTTTTTCAAAGGAGTGGAGTGGAAGTTATATGGTACCCCAACACCTGAACAGGTTAAACACTTTGAGCCTTGTGATAATTCCATGTGATAATCTCCATTTTCATTTTCATACATTTGTTACTATTAGCTGCCCTACCTTTGTTTTCTATATTAAATATTATTATTTTAATGGTAAAAGGACAAAAGTTTGGTCTTCCTTTTGGGAAGATAACAGTAACTATGCTCTGTCTTTCCTTAATCTCTTTTTATTTATAAGTTTGGGTAAAAAAATCCTAGATAAGTGTTTTAATATTCTTTGCAAATCATACCCTATCTTTGCTGCTGGCAATCCTTGATTCATCAATACAGTTCTTGACCTTTAAAACAACGAATTCCTTGTTGCTCACTCAACTATTCCATTCTTCTTAGGCTTTTTGCATATTTGTCCTGTACCGATACTCAGGGCACCTTTTTATTTATTTTTTTTCTTTTTTTTTTTTTTTGGTGGCAAATAATATTTCCTCTTCTGCTGAGATAAAAGTTCTGAAGATTTTAAAATGTGAATTAAATTCTAAATTTTTTCTTTACTTAAATCTGTCATTTCTCACTCCAACTCATTTCAAAAACTGTAATTATTAGAGTTTTTTGTTTGAAATGAACCTTTGAACCTTCACTTAGCCCATCATTTAATTTAAAATCTATCAAGTCATGGTCACTCTTTGAAAGGCTTATTTTTTACCACTCTGCTCCCCTTAAGTTTAGTACTGATTCTCAGGTGTACAGTGAAAATCGTTGAAAGAAACAATCTTCTCACATTGTATTCCATCATAACTAAACTTTTTCAGTACTCCAAGGATTTGGCCTCCAAACTAGTAGTTGATCTGCTAATACATAATTGCTAGAATGAAAGCAAATATAGGCACCACCTTGGAAAGGATAGGGTACAGAAATTAAGTACTCCCTTTAAATTCAAGCAGACTATTTGCATGTATTCAGTTAGTCATATGTGTGAGTTATTCCTGGATCATGACATTTTTGTAGCTGGGAGCAAACCAATTATGTACAAAAATGTGTGATAGTAAAGTGTGAGCATTGGATAGTACATTCAGATAGGTCCTTGGATCATTCAGAATTAACAAATCCTTATCCACAGTTTTTCTTGATCAGTAACAGTAATGGAGATTGCTTTTACACTTCCATGATCTGTAATCTCTGTGCGAGCAACAGAAAGTGACTGGTGAAGAACATGCATTTGTGTCACTTACTCTATACATTTGTCAGCAGGAGAGTAGGGAGGCAGCTCTGGATCAGTGCCTGACCCAGACAAATCCCCTGATATATGGGGCAGGAGGGTTGCAAAGGGACTGGCAGAGGAGGCAGATGGCATCATCCACATTAAACTGTGTATACTCAGAGACCTGCCATTATGCTTCTGGTGGTGACCAATCCCACAGTAGACCTGGTGGCAGAGAATCTATGAGCAGTTCTTTTTTCAGCACAGAATTTGACACATTGGTTTGTATGATGAGGCTTTGCCAATGAAGATTTGGGAAGGGCTCAACCCATGTAGGTGTGCTCTTCCAGCCTGTGCAGTGGATTTTTTAGGTGAGGCACAGCATGCACGGAACTGGCCCCATCCTTTAATTCCTAAGGTTCATCTGCCACGGCCGAGCAAGCTTGGGCAGTGACAGTGAAGTCCTCAGGACTAGAACCTACAGCCCCCAGTATTCCCAGGAGGTCTCCAAGTACTAACCAGGGCTGACCCTGCTTAGCTTCCTAGATCTGATGGGATCAGGAATCATGGTGGCATTTATCTGCCTACACGTTGGTTTAATCTGCTGATACCTGACCTTCCTGAGTCTGCACTGGTGGTGACCGGGGTACATTGGCACATCGGCTTCTCCAGGCAGAACTGCGAAAGTGAGAGCTCGCAGCTGGTAAGCAGCCTCCCAAGGAGCTGGGAAGCCAGCAATAAACTCACCACACATATGTTTGCAAAATGAGTATCTGTCTACAGCTTTATTTTCCACAGAAATCAACTGCAAGCTGCAGAGGTCTTGGGTAGGTACCATCCAGGCTCCTTCTCTGTAGGTTGCACCCTTAAATGTGGGATACCTCCCATGCAAAATGAGAGAGAGAACAAAAGCATTGTACATCCCGATGCCCCACCTAATCCCTGGACTCTGACAGATATATGCTCCAGACTCCAGGGACATGCAAAACACCAGTAAGAAGCTGGCTTAGCAGCCAGTGGTCATTGCGGTACTGCAGCACTCCAGGCTTGGCTTTTGCCTTTAGACTCTGAAGTTACGAGAGTGTAACTTACATTGGATAACTGCAGTGCTCCACTTAGATAAATTAAGTTACTGGCTCAATGCCTATTAGCATTACCTAACAAAATCTTAATTAGGCTGGAATTGAAAACACTATCAGAATTCATGTTAGCATATTATGTGACTGTCACCAATTTTTATTTTTTTTTAATCACTGACCCAACTTTCCTGTTAATGGTTCTGGGTTGTTGGCTTTTACCTTTAACTTTAGCACAAACATTTTCTAATTTTCAAGTATAATTTATATGTCTAATGCAACATTACGATGTCATTGTGCATCAATAGCCTATGTAGCATCTAAAGGTAACTTCATTAAAGTCCTTAAATGGGACTCTTTTTTTTGAGTATAACTTTGATAACAATATGTGAAAAATGTGATTTCACATCAGCAGAAAAAGATTATAGATTGGTATTCATATGCAGTATGTGCTTTGAAGACATTTCTGTAGCACTCATAAATGACTAGATCACACAAGGACTTTAAAAACTCTGCTTGTCTTGAATCATCTGTAAATTAATATTTTAGATTTATAAAGTCATCCACAACCAGAAAAAAAAAAACTTCATAGCTGTAGTAGATGTGTAACAGAATAAAGAGAGCCAAATAACTCACATATTTGACTTCTACATTTGGTATATGTTGGCAGCATTGGCCTTGGAGGGAGAACAGACTAGGCCAAACCTGAAGATTTTGGGTCAGATTACTGAATGTTTCAAAAAGTCCAAATATCTGACTCTGCATTGCTCCCTTTTCTAGAAGCTGATGGTGGTCAGACCTGACCAGCGGCAGCACTAAATTCTTCCTCAGCTCAGCGCCATAGGAAAAAAATGATCACAATTATTTTTGGCTGGGATGCAGCTGAAGCTGTTGCCATCACTGTCAGACGTACCCCCCCGGCAAAGGTCACCAGCCACCGAGGAGCCTGCAGGGTACGTGCTCCTCGCCCACGGCCACTCTCAGCCCAGTGCCTTAATGGAAAATGCCTTAATCTTCCCTTTACTTCTGCGCATAGAGAAGGGGCAAAGACAGGGCCCTTTCTTCCAGTGCAACCACTGTGGAGGCAACTTCCTGCAGAGGTAGGGGACAGAGCTGGGAAGGGAAGGGATTTTGCTGCCATGGCCACATCCAGTCAGGCTGCTCGATCAGAGTCCTGGAGCAAACGCAGCCAGACAGACAGTTAATGGCACCACTGTCACACTGAGCTGAGCGAACACCACTGTCATAAATGTCATAAATGTGTTAATGGACAGTTTATTATTTAATTGATTCGGAGTGGGATTATTTAAAAACGCACTATGTTGGTGTAACATACCCTTAAAAAAATTCCTCCTAAGATTTCCTAAGACTTTAGTAGGAGCAGAATTAGGCCAAAGCCAAACACCTCTGATAACCTGCCCTTTGAACATGCTGAGTATGTCAGGAGTGGGACAGGAACAGTGTTTTACACTTAACGTGACCACTTCAGCACCAGTTTAATAACATGGTTTTCCAAAGGTGTCATCTTTACAGAGCTGAGACTGCTTTCTGTTTGTGTTTTTTTTCTTTTTTTCTATGGTTTACCGTGATTTCTTTTAATGTGACTTTTTTGGACTTGAGAAACAATTACTGTAGTGCTTTTTTGCAACTTGGCTCTGGCCAGTGTCTCTGAGTGATCACAAAGCTTATGTTATTTTGCAATAACTCCCATCCCAATGCACGGTGAGAGCACAGCCCTCTCACAGAGGAGCTCAGGAGTTTCCTACACTAATTGTACCCCCGCCAGTTGCTGATTTCCCTGCAGCAGCACAAGCCAGACTTTCTTACAGGCTGTTAATATTTTCCACTCCAGTACACAGTGCCAAATTCTCCCACGGCTTGCTACAAGTTTCCTGACAAGATACGTTTGTAGCATAAGGTACAGGAGATTCACACAGGCGGCAGAAGCTGAGGTCTCACTGCCTGGCACCAAAGGAGAGCCTGGGCATCAAGGTGGGACCTGGCCTCCTTGCCCTTCCCAGAGAATCCCTGGCCATGGCGGGTTCGTGCCATTGTGACTGAAATCAGACATGCTGCCCTCCATGAGGTGCGACAACATGACGTTTCCTGGGGAAGGCAGACACGGGTGCCACTGGCAATCGGGGAAAAGCTGGGGCACAGCTCCAGGACAGCAGTGGTGACTAAGCTGTGCCAGGCCCAGAGGAGCCCTAGGGATGCAGTGACTCAGAGACACACCTCTGGCTCCCCATCCTTCCCCCGCATTCTCCGTCACTCAGGGGGTCAGCCACAAACCACGACGCGCCCCCACAGCTCAGTGGGGAGGGCACTCACTGTGGCAGGATGTCTGCACCCAGAAATCCCTCCCTGGCCTCCTCTGCCCATGTCTGGAGCTGCCATGGGGCTGGGTAGTGGTGGGACATGGGCCAGCCTGGGGGAGACAGCCAAAAGGAGAGATCAGAGCTGCCCAAGCCAAGGGAGCCTCACAGTTAAAAACTGACCTGGCAAGAGATAGCAGAAACAGTGTCTGTGCTGGCCAGGAGACAGCGAAAGGAACAAGTCATTGCTGATGCTTGAGAGAAAAATATGCCTGATGTTACACCAGTTTTGGGGGGTCAGAAAAATGCTCTGACAGAACTGTACAGCTGCCGACAAAGGGGGCAGGCTGTGTGAGTCCCTTGAGTCTACTCATTCGTACAGAAACAAAAAGAAAAAAAAACAAAAGCTGATTTTAGAAGTTGGGTTACTATTTTCCAAAGGAAGCTGGGCAAAGTAGTGACCTACATCTGCTAGTGCAGGGAAGAAGATGCCCAGTGTATGTGCAAGACCTGGGAGAGGTGGTGGAGAGAGCCTGATGTCTCTGCCCTGCCCATGAACATCACCTGGTGAGATGTGGCCATGACTGTGCTGCTCCACACAGCAGAGCTCAGCTGGCCACCACCAGCCTGTTAGCTCCAAGCCTTGGGGAATGATAGCAAAAGCAGGCAGGAACAGCCTTAGGAAGGGCACAAAATTTTCTGACAATATTTTTGAAGATGCAAAACTTCAAGCTCCAAGGCCTGAAGTTGGGGGATGATATGAGGACCTGTACTTTCAGTTTCTTGTATGCTGGACTTTTAGCCCTAGAAATGTCAAAAAGGTATATGTTAAATCTACAAATATGTTGAAGGATACATACACAAAAAGACAAATCCACAAAAAAAAAATAAAAAAACCAAACAAAACCCAGCTAACCCATGCCATAAATACTCATGATTTTTAAATTGGCTTTGAAATTTTTATGTGGGTCAGTTTCTAGTTTGGACTTGCAGCTCTTTAATTGTTGGAGTAGATGATACCACATATCAAAATAACACTTCAGAAAAAGCTGTAGCATGGATAGCTCTCATTCTTCTGCTAGTCAAAAGTATGCTCATATTTAACAAAAATAGTAAACAAGAACAGTATATCCTGATGAAAGGAGTAGCTTTACAATACTGCATGCTCATTTTGCTAAGACGGTCACCTGGCCTGAGGGGTGCTGGTGCACACACATGCACATATTACACCCCTGAAACAAGGCATCTTGCCTGTTCCCTTACAGATCCAAGCTGAGACTGAGGGAGTTCACCAGAGCAGCATCTAGTGGGGAAAAATGAACTCCTGGAACCATGGTACACTCTACATCTCTTACACTCAGTAGGTAACACAAAGTTTGTTGTATATTAAAAAAAAACCCAAACATTTCTTTCTGAATCATGAATGCGGCCTAATCATCACAGAGCCATTTTTCAGTCTGCCACAGCCTCCTCGGCTCAGTAGTTCCCACAATACCGTGTCAGTTTATCTTTGCTGGCTGCATCACTCCCAGTCTCCTGCCCTTTACTCTCCACTCACAGATCTCTTTCACAGACAGTGACTATTTTCCATGAAGCAGAAGCAGCCGCAGTCTCTCAAACATATTATGACTTTTCTGAGTACCATTGTCTCTGTGTTTGCTGCTGCTTTGGAAGGGCACAGCTTCTCACTTGCTGATTTCCCTCTGGTCTTCTAGACATCATCTCATGTAATTTTGCCATGGCTTTACTGCCAGATCACTTGCCAAACCACTTGTAGCTTCTTTTTCTGAGCTGCTCTGCAGAGATTCTGTGCTTTGGTTCTTTACATGCCTCTCAGCATCAACATTTTTTTCCCTTTGCATTCTACCAGCCAAAGATTATCCATATAAAGCAATGTAAAACACACCATTAAAAGGCCTCTTTGCCATAGTGTTCCCAGTTATTTTAGCTTTAGGCTTCTGTCCTGTGTTACTATAATATTTTTTTAAGTTCATTTTTCCAAGATTGAGTCCAAAAATATCTGATCTGACAGGCTCTGGTAGAACACTGCAGAAATACCTCTGCAGAGCTCAGGAGTGTCTGCATGATTTACAGCTTTTATTCCCTGTTTATTTCAAAGTTTGGAAATGCTGGGATCTGAGCAATTGACCCCAATTGTTTTTTCTCATTTGGTTGACAGTCTTCTTTGGCACAGAGCTGTTGTCTTCTCAGGGTAAAGAACAGGACTAGCTGAGTATTGACAGGTAATGACACTTCCAGAAATCAGGTTGCTCAGCACATAGAAATACTTCTGAAGTAGAACATGGCAGCAATG
The DNA here is from genome assembly GCF_047495875.1 of Pithys albifrons albifrons. NCBI lineage: Eukaryota > Metazoa > Chordata > Aves > Passeriformes > Thamnophilidae > Pithys > Pithys albifrons. The sequence continues at coordinate 33,495,698 of NC_092460.1, read as the reverse complement.
TCTGGGTCTGGACAATACCTAATTCAAGCTCCTGGACAGAGAACATGTACTAGCATCAAGATGGGCCAATGGCCAGAGTTGAGAAGGAGTAAGGTTACCCAGACTGTGCAACAGAAAGTTTTGCAAGACCCTGAGCCAAACTGAGCACCAGAAGTGCTTCTGATCCATGAGAGTGGTGTGGTGTATAGGTAATTAAAACTGCTGCTGGTAATGCTGCTTTTCAAAATGCTCTGCACTGAGTCAAGTGGCTGCATCATTTCTAGATCTCCTAGTCTGAAGCTGTGCACTATGTCCCCAGCCTTTCTGACTGCTGAGCTCCTCAGACCAAGTTCAGACAATGCACAGATCCATGGAGTTAATTAAGGAAGGTAAAATGTCTCTGCTTATTAAGCAGAAACAGAGAAACCTTTGAGGGAATGGAGGATGGCAAAAGGAACTAATTGAGATGACCTAGGGATTTGATTTTATACTCAGGAATAAAGCTTGTTTTTATGAAATAAAATGAGCAAGATGGAGACACTGTCATTTCATGAAGGAACTGAAATAGAAGACAGAGCTCTGGGCAAGTGGCAACAACTTAATCTTTGAGCTATTAGAGTTCTGGCTGTAGAAGGGAAGAAGCATCCACAAGACCTATAATATATTTTAGTATCATGTAACAAAAACTATTAAGCTCTGTTAATGAGCAATCTCTGGAGTGAAAAGGACTAAGTGTCAGCTTATGGCGAAGGATTTTATTGGACTGCAGGATCACTGAGGAACATTTAAAATCTTGATTAATTCTTTAAACTCTATGTGTGGACTTCATTCCTTATGGCATAGGTAGTTTGCATCTTTCAACAGATAATATGACATATTTATGTGTAAGATTATCAATTACTGTGTGATGAGTGATTAAATTTATATGTTCAAAATCTGATTGACTTTTATTGTTTTCAATTTAAAGAAACCCATGCTTATATAGAAAGCATAAATCATCAGCCCATGCTTAAAAGGCAATGATTGCCAAATAATAATTTATAATAGCAACATTAATATCAATTATTCTGCCTGTAAGAGCTGTTCCTGCACACACTAAAAAATTAATGTGGAAGTAGTAGGATTATATGTTCTTTCACTTCTGACTGTGTTTGCAAAGGCTGAGACACCACCACATCGGAAAGAGGGAAAAGCTTTTATAGCCCCATCTAACTACACTTCTGATAATGTAAATATCACACACTTCGAAATTTTACCACTTGATACACTAAATTCAGCAGTGTGTTGGTTCATTTTCAGTAATTAATGTGGAAATGGAGCAAGACTGTAGAGGGAATGAATCCTACAAAGAACTTTGGATGGGTAAAATAATGCCTCAGACTTGCAGAGAATGAACTAAATTCCTTGTTTTCAGCACAGCAGGTAAAACAGATGTGCATATTGTTAATTCACTGGGATTTTTTTGTTCTTGCTGTTAAGATTAAAAAATGCATTGCATTGACCAGACATTTAGCACAGAGATTTATGAATGTTGAGAGAGCCATGGGGTTTTCCCCAACGGCAGGTGATATAAAAGACATAACATATAAAACCAAGGCACCTACTGTGAGTTTCTGTTCAGGTGGGGGAGTGGGAGGTGTCAAAGGCACTGTCATTTCAGTTGATTTCGACTCATATTCCATTTTTCTAAGTTTCAATTATGGTTTTGAAGGGAAGCTTGAAAACAGGAACTACTCCTACAAGATTTTCCTACATCTCCATATGAAAAGAGCCCTAAACAACAGTGCTAATGTCCTTATGAACCTTACATGGATCTTAGCTGTTAGACTTAAGTGGTCACCACCAATGTTTTCACAATTGAAGATTTTGAAAGTGGAGCAGGCCTGACAAGGAACCATCTCTCAAAAGAAAAGCCTCTCTTTTGCCCTCAGATATCTCAGGCAGAAAGCTGCAAAACAGAGATAGGAGGACAGAGAGGAGCAACATCTCACCTCCAGATAATAGAAGTCCTAGGTATCTGATGATCCTGTTTCTCCTCTACTACCCACTGCTTACTCTAGTGCTGTCACAAGAGGGAAAAAAAGGTGGGTGAATTATCTCAGGCTGCCAAGAGTCTGTTTTTACAGGAAACCTTCCAGAGGCAACATAAATGGCCGCAGTAATGAAGCAATATGTGCCTAAGTACATCCTCTACCTCTAACAGCCTAAATGACTATAAATTGCCTCAGACAATGCCTATGGTTATTATACAGTCCCTCTTCAAGTAAAGTTCCCCTTGACTTCAAGGTGGGATGTGCTCTGATGTTAATGGAAGGTATCTGAGAGAAAACTATATCCCTTTGGTTTTTTATGGTCATATTAGGCACTAGCTTGGCAAATATGTTCCCAAACTTAAACAGCAAGCCTTAGCAGCAGAAAAGTACAGCCAAGAACCATGCTGGCTTAAGAAATGAGCATGTTCACATAAAGTAAGATCTGACCTAAACTAGATCACGATATTCTCTGAGATTTGTAAAATAAAATATAAAAAAATTGGTTTTGTATGTCTCCGCACTTCAACACTCACTGTAGAGACTGCAGTTATGGGTTCTTTGGAAATGCAAATTAGACAACAGTGCCTGATTTTGCCTGGCACAAGGAAGGGAAGCGCTAAAATATTTTGTGATGAGTCTGAGCCAGAAGTCTAGAAGACTACATTTAAAGCTAGAGGTTTAGATCGATCTTTAAAAGAAAAGCTATTGTCACAGATTTTCTATTCCCACTGAATTCGGGACATACTGAAATCTCCTGACAAATGATATTCTCTTGAGATTTTCTACCTCCCAGTTTCCATCAAGTTTGTACAAAAGCACTACCTCATTTCATGGCTAATTTTGAAAACTTGCATAAGAAATGTGAGACCAAACCACAAAGTTTGGATAACGATCTGTACTTTTTGCAAGTTCTGGGGAGGAGTATTAGGATTACAACTGCTCCATTTTGAATAACTCCCACTAGTTCTGAACTGAAAAAAAATAGAACAAGGCTTCTCTGTAAATACTGGAACAAACTCTGGTCCAAGTTATGTCCAACAAAATAGTTAAGGGGGTGTAACTGGCCTGTTTTCCTCTCCCTCATGGGACTACTTAATAGATATACATCAATTCCATCACTGAACATTTGTAAATTAATGTCCATCCATTTTGTAATGCTTTCCTAGCATTGCCCTGTACTTTTATGTCAACACACATATTTCTATTCAAGAGATCATTACTATTATTTTAAAACAGATGGTTTGAACATAATCCACATAAATAGTAGATTGGCAGTGCCAGTCATGATGGCATGTGTAGAAAAGAGCTGGCTGATACAACAATATTTAAAGATTAACAGTCTGGGACACTACAAATGACAGTGTCTCTTGCCACTGAACCTAATGCTTGTGCTGTGGCATTCAAAGAAAGGCACAGCAATCATCGTGCCAAGAGATCAGGTAAACTCACAGATTAAAATAAAAAAGTTTAAGTGTTACTGTAGGTATGTATTGAAAACAGCGGGGGGTGGCATAAACCCCTATGTAGCAAGGAGGTTTGAAACTCACACTCCTTCCTGTCCTTGTGTTGGCATCAACAGATGGAGGGCTCACAAAAATCTGTGCCTTGGCCACTTCTGTGAACATGCCAGGCATGGCTTTGGCTTTTTCTCTGGGACACTAGGAAATTATCATTAATATAATATATGTAATTGTTTAAAATTACCTATAGTCAGTGTCCAGCAGAACCTGCAAAACACTGCATATTTTAGTAGCACTCTCAGTGTATGTGCTCTCCAGCTGACCCTACTGCAGCTGTAACTATCTCAAGTTGCAGCTGATGGAAGGAATGAGACATCACTCCAAGCCATCAGTTGTGTCCATGACACTTCATCAAAATACCCATTTAATAGCCCACATCTCTACTGTCTGGCCAGTTTATTCCCTCTGCTTGGGTTGCCATGCTGACTCATCTCCCACTCCTTCAGCTTGTGCATATTCATGGAATCACAGAATTACTTTGGTTGGAAGGGTCCTCAAAGATCTTCTAGTTCCAGCTCCCCTGCCATGGGCAGGGACGCTTCCCACCAGATCAGGTTGCTCAGGGCTCCATCCAACCTGGCCTTGAACACTTCCAGGGATGGGGCAGCCACAGCTTCTCTGGGAAACCTGTTCCAGTGTTTTACCACCCTCAGAGTGAGGGGAGAATTTCTGTCTACAATCTAATCTAACATAATCTAATCTAATCTAATCTAAAATAAGATAACCCTCCTTCAGTTTAAAGCCACTCCTTTTTTTCTTGAGTCTTTCTGGCTTGCAGCCTGTGAGGTCCTCTCGACCAATCTAGGTCCAAACTTTTCCTAGCTGAAAGAGCATGTAAGACCTGTTTGGATTTATCAGTAGGTAATGGATGCACATCCAGCTTATGGTTTTGCCACAGAGGTCCTTATTTTGGCTCCAAGAACAACATTCTCATTGAGGTCAAGGAGAAGAGCAGAGACCCACACAACACCCCATAAATACTAATAAACAGTAAAAGGCAAAGCCGCCACTGTGACTTCTATTGTTGTTTAAAGGGAGGGGATAATGTGTCAGTTTGAGCAACAGAGCTAATAAAGGGCACGTTAATTTCGGTAGCTAGTCGAAAGACTGAAATCTTCAAATGCATGACAAATCCCTTGAGGGTTTACACGTGGCACACACTCACAGCTCATGAAGTCTGCCCACAACTCTGGCTTAACCGCATGACACTTTGGTCAAACAGCGAGCTGCATGTCCAAAGTGCCACTGCTGCCTTCCTGGCCATGTGCTGACACGCCGCCAGGGTACTGAGGGGATTTATCCAGGACCTGGGGAGAAAAAAAAAAGATAAATTGATTGAAGACTTAGCTTGCAGGCTTCTAAGAACATTACAGCTTATGTGGAAATGTAAAACAACTTTCTGTGCAAGCCATAACACACTAACAGAAAAACCACTTAAAACATCTTCAGACTATCAAAGTCAGAGATGATTTGATAGAACCTCACAAATCCCGTAATCTACTGTAAGTAGTAGCTAAGACTTTGGCTTCACCCATGTGTCTGCAACTGGGGAAGAATCAGGAGGATAATTTATCCTAGTCTGGGGTAATGAAGTGTTAACAAAAACCATATGAAGTTATTACTACAACCACAGGCCGCAGAATGTGAAGGAAGGGGGATCTCAGGAGACCTACCTATTTTCAGTCATCTCCTGCTTCATAGTTCATCAAAAGGTGTTCACCAAAACAGGAGGCAAGCAACAGAAATTAAGTGATTCATTAGGGCTAATGAACAATGCTGATCATATCATCTCTAAAATACAGTCAGCCGACATTGATATATATGTACTTTAACTCATTCTTCCCAACTTTATTAGGTACATATGTCTACAGCAGACACAAATGAAACATTCTACAACTAGGCTCCAAGCCAAAAACTAATTTATTCTTTAATGTGGTAGTGATTACTTGGTGGTTCCTTGAGCAGAGATGACAGGTCTGAGCTAATGGAGTTGTACTGTAAGTTAATATAAATCATGACAGAGCAATTAATTACAGAAACCACTGCAAATCCCTTTGTTAGTTTTCCCCATCACCAGAAGGATTTAATAATGTTCATTTTGCTAAGTTCCAGTGACATTTACAAGTCTTAAACCATTTTTAATCAAATCAATATCTCTGGCTGCTAAATTTAGTTGTGCTTTGCTAGCAAGTCCTGGAATGCATCGATACTAATGTTTCCTACCTTCTGTTCAAGTAAATTGTACAGAACCCCTGCACTTCCTTTTCATTTGTTTACATGGAGTAATTGGGATTATTTTTTTAATGGGCAGCATGAGAAATAAGTGCATCCAAAGGAGTTAGGGGACAGTGAGCTAGACAGATATACAACTATCAGTGTTTATAATGCATATCACATAGTTGAAAAATTTAAGGAAATTTCCCTTAATTAGCTGCAAGAACACTCCAAACAAAAAAACTATGTCTTGTTTGGGAACCAGGACACTCCAACAGAGCTTTGGGTGAACTCATGTGGCAAATATAAAACGCAGGGCACAGTGACCTCTTTCTGTCCCTGTGTGTTCTTGGACCTGTTACCTAAGAATCCAAAATATTTGAATGACACCTAATTTCCATCTATCTCAATGTGAACTGAGCACATACCTAAATACCACTGAGAACTGTGGGTGGTGATCTCACACATTGTTTTGCCTGGGAGAGTCTGTGTCTCTCTGTATCTCACATTTATAGCTATAATCTAGGGATAATCATACTCCCTCTGTTTGTCATATCCACTTAGAATCCAAGTCCTTTGAGGCACATGTTATCTTTAATTGTATGTGCATACTGTGCCTAACAAAAAGGGAGTTGAGGCCAATTGTAGTACGAGAAAATTAGCAGAAATAGCAATAACAGTCTTGTATAATTATTTCTAGGGAATTTTTGCACATAAGCTACTGTACAACTTTGAATATTTGCAAAGCAGTTTGGAAAGTGTCATTACAAACATTAAGAACAGTTAGATCCAGTCTGTGTTTTCCTAAAATTGTGTTAGTTTTGAAAATGACTTTTATGAGAGCAGGGTTAAACCCATTGTCTTTTACTAGGCCGTTTTTCATTTACATGTTTTTTTTTTTAATATTGTTGCCACCAACATCCCAAAAATACATCTTATTTCTGAATTTTTCAGCAAAGTAATTCAGCCAAGATATTCAGTTTCACTCTGCAAAATCAAAGAACAGAATTTCACCAGCTCCAGACTGTTATTTTGCCCTGTCCTTAACAGCATCAACAACAACAAAATCTGGAGAGGTTTGACATTCTGTTGCATTTAGATCAGTACCTTTCTCTTCATACTTAATGAACACATTCACAACAATGGCACTCAGATCTCTGACGTCCTCAAGGGACATGCACAGAGTCCATGCACATAGGTCATGGACTCTGGGCGACAGCACATCAGCACAGAATAATAATAATAATATAAAAAAATAAGAAGTAAAACTTCAAAGTCACTGCTGGCTGCAAGGTTTCTTCTTTAGAAACCTTGTAGCATGTTCTACCTTATTTATTTCATTTCAATTACTTATTTAATTCATTTTTGTGAGATTCAGCAATAATGTAGTAATACAGTTCCTTGGTCTATGACCTGTGTGCTATTCCCCATAGACAGGAATTAATTGTTGTAGCTTTTTTATTTATTCTTTTTTTCCCTGCAGGTATAAAAATGAAACAAGATCTAAAGACAGAATAGGAGAGAAAAAAAATGCAGACTTTAAAAACAAAATTACCCTCACTGAGGTTCAAAGGATGAGCTGAGACAGAGTTCTTCATCTGCACTTTCCATTAATGTTTGGTCTTTGTGTAAATAATATGGATTGGTAACTAGAGTTTCACTTCTTTTGTTCTTCCTCTGGACAATTGCTTTCCATTTTACCTCAGATGACGTGGAAACATTGTGACAAAGGCCCCCAAGACCTTGCTGTGATTCTGTAATGACTTAAATTCCCCACTTTCCCAGAGTGTACTAAGACATCAGGCTTTTATGTCTTGAGCTGCTGCATTAAGTCCTAATGGAAAATTTCTCTCCCAACTTAAGAACTACCTTATCCCCCATGAATAAACAATGACAGCATATGGATCAAGAATGACCTCTGATACAGCTGTCTTTAATGCAGGAATCACTGTAAAAATTGATTTCCTTTCACCCTCAAGGAACAAAGTCTTCCCTGTGCAGAGTTAAACACACACAAAGCATAAGATATATTCAAATGCAGTACTGTAAGTAGAGGCATTTCATTCAGTATGCAGCTATGCTGGAGGCTCAGACCAATCTGAGATTCAATTTGCATTATAATTCTAAAAATAATAATTCTCTAATGAGAATATTTCAGTGTATGTAACTGTGCAGGCATAAAATTCACTCCAGGAAAAAAAATAACCAAACACAATTGATTTTCTGTGGGCATTTTAAAGGAAACTAAACAAAATAAAAAGCACCCACAACAACAACATCAAAAAAAAGATCCACACCACCAAAGCATAAAGGAAATCAAAAGCTGACCTTTTCTGAAATTTGCTTAGTTGGCTGTGTGTTTTCTGAAGTAAACACTAAAAGACATCTGAGCAGGAAATGTATTCCCTTTTGTATAAGGACAATACACATGGTGTGAGCATGACTTTGCTATTACAGGTATGGCAAAAACATGTACAACACTGTTGGCTAAACACAATCTAATTCAGCTAATTATGATCTGTGTTACCCTGTCTATTTCCATCAGGAATAGCCCTTCTCCAAATCTGCACTAAAGCCAGTGTGGATCCTGGACTGGATCCAATAACAATACATGTCTCACAGTTTCACAAAGGTGCTGGAATTTCTCTGCAGTATAAGGAGCACCTATTGTCCAAGTCAGCAATGCATTAAGAAAAGGAGTAGTTATTAACAGAATCAATATTTGGTTATATGGTATTGCAAAAAAAATGTTTTCCAATACTAGAAGTTCTTGTTGTTGCTGCTGTTGTTTGTCTTCAGTCAGGAAAAATGTGATTTTTAGAGAAAAAAGTAGCTCTAAATACAAGAAACTGTTAATATTCCTCCTCTCTTTTCTGAATGGAAAATGGATCAAGAAGCAAAACTTACTGTCTCTTCTGAATGTAACCAGTAAACAAAAATGAGCTGAAATATCATGTCCCTGTAAGCAGCTACTTTTTCCTTTTAATGTTTTACTGAGTCACCTCCTTCCCCAACCACAACCTATCATGACATTGTAAAAAACAACAAAGTATTCATTACTGAATTATGAAAATACTGACTAGGACTAATGCTTTTCTAGGATCTGGCCTTCAAAATATTGTGGAGTAAATTGTCAGCCTTTACTACAAATAATTTATGTCACATCCTCTTTGTCTAACCATGTCTTCACTTTGAATTCAAAGTTTATATGTACCTGCAAAGAAAGAATGATGTCTATGATAGAAGGAGAAAATTGTGTGCTGTTTTAAAAAGACATAAATATATCCAGATTTAAAAATATGGCCACTCCCGTTATCAGTAAAGCCAGGTCAGCACTGACTTTTTACTTTAATGTTTAACTTCATAGAATTAAGGGATACGTATGCATATGTTTGTATAGGAGGCAGAGATACTCTTGTTTTATCTCTACAGGAAGTTTCTTATTCATTTGAAAGGCATTAATTTGATTTCAGGATGCTCTGAGGACAGAATGTGATCTTTCAGGGTGGCTTGGGGTTCTTGCTGTCTCCTGTGAGAATTCTCAAAATCTTGTTCTGGGAAGATGCATGGCCAAAACCTTTCCCCCTCTTCTCACCCTATGCACAAGCTCCAACAGAGCAGATGGCTTCACAAAGACTGTTGTTTTTCTTTCCAAATGGGAGGAATAATCTGTATGGCTCTTCTTCCAATAAAAAAAAAAGCTTCATTTAACATCAAACACAACTGGACTCCCTGGTCCTTGCACTCGCTGATCTCCACAATTTTCCACACTCCTTTGCTTCCTTAGGCTCCTGTCCTGGTCAATAGGAGCCCCATGCTCCCTACTAGAGTCATAACTCATTCACTGCTCCCTCCAGTAGCACTACTCGCAGACAAATGGGAAAGAGGAATTTGTGCTTACTCAAAAACTCTCAACAAGTCAGTTTTTCCTGACTGTCTATGGACACAGAGCAGAGCACAGCTTTGGGTGTAATTGGGAACTCTGGATCATTTCAAAGAGCTGCAACAAATGTGGAAGTCCTCACCAGTGTTAAAAGCAGAGAAATAAAAGCATTAGCAAATAGATCAGATAGCGTTCCAAATAAACCCAGACTATATTGCTGAAGGATTCCTATAGCCACTCATCTGGAGTGAAACCAGCAGCCAATAGAGTGTATAGCTGTAAGGAAAAAACAGTATTGCCTGATTCTTCCTTCCTTTCTTAATTCTTACATTGTACTTACTGCTTCTCTGGACAGACTGGTAGCTGACTTGGGCAGCAACATACTCAAAAGTATTTTGAAGTTATTGATCTTTGTTGTAAGCTTCATTATTTGATATTTTGATTATTTGCTTGTTGTATATGTATGTATGGCCAAACTTCGGAAAGAAGATTTGGGAAGGGCTCTCCCTACGTGGGTGTGCCCTTCCAGCCTGCACAGTGGATTTTTAGGTGAGGCACAGCGTGTGCAGAACTGGCCCCACCGTTTTAAGTCCCAAGGTCCATTTGCCACGGCCAAGCGAGCTTGGACAGTGACAGTGAAGTCCTCGGGACTGTCCCAGCACCCTGAACTGACCGGGGCTGACCCTGCTCAATATCCGAGATCTGATGAGATCGGATGGCAGGGAGGCATTTACTGTCAGCGGATGGTCCCCACTGGTGGAATAAATTTAATTTGCTTGTATAATGTCAAAAAAACTGCAGTCTCTCCACTGTCTGTATTTTCAAAAACAGCATTTGGACTTAACTTCTGTATCAACAATTTCCAGATATCAAGTCTCACAACTCCTCTAAGGGTAGCTGAGGGTTAGATTGTCAGCTCAACAGTCTTGTTTTCTAGATTATGCCTGGACACCAAAGGGATGGGAGTATCATGACTATTGAAATACTTTTGAGTTTTCTGTTCCAGTGTCTGTCACTTACCATCTATTTGTGCAACAGAGGGCACAGTGGGCTGCCAGAGTAACTGACAGCCCACGCCCTATAAGAGAAAAGACCTCCAGTATATGTCTATCAGCAAACTCCTCTTGAAATGGCAGCTTACACTCAGAGAGGAAGGAACCAAAGTATTTTATGCAACCAGATCAATCAGACTCATCACTTCCAGGCTGTGTTTTTTCTTAGCATTGTAAATGGCCATTTCTAAATGACAGTGCTTTAACACCTGATGGCTAAGTTGTCCTCCAAATAATAATATTGCACACTTGAATAAATCGCTTGTCATAAGGTTTATATATAGGCCTTTTTTAATTCAAATAGTCCTGGCCATTTGAGGGAGTTGAAGAATTCACATATCCTAGAAGACTGTTTTGATTAGAAGTGGTTGTTAAATTTGAAGATCAGAGTGATTCCTTCTGCTCCTTGCTCATTCTCCTGCATTCTCACTTTACAGGAAGCTCATTATTAGATCAGTTTGCCCAGTTTGTCATCTGTTTCATTATGCAAAATACATACGTTTCATTTACCTTTCCTGTGAAAAATCAGTTATCTTCAGCTAGATAAAATGACTTCTTTGGGTTTCTTTTCAACCCCTGAACAGCTCAAAAATCTCTAAAATCTCGACTGGTGGTAGAATCTCAGGGAACCCTGATGTGTGCCAATTGCAATGTAATGATCTTTATGTTCACATTTAAATGGGAAGTGCAATAGCTTAGAAAGCTGACCACTAGGCAAACCTTACATTGACCTGTAGGAAAATAAAATAGTTTAAAAGCTCTCTGAACATTATAAAAAGATCTACTTTACAACAGAGAAATTAAGGTAGGAATTCCTAAAATGGTGCTTTAGTTCCAAACTCCTTGGTTTTACAATACCTACAGGAATGAAGTGCAAGAAGGCTTTTTGTTACTTGTCTTATTTCTTTACTTTTCTTAGTGAAGTTCCAAGGTTGTCTTCATTTAATAGATCAGAAGTTCCTAGGCCTATGATCTGCTTCAACATTTTTATAAAATAATGAAGATCACATTTGACCAGTCTCTAATAAACATACCTGCACCCGACAGAGATAGATAGTACCTACCGTCTCTTGAAGATGCACTCCAGACTTATAAAGACACATGAAATCCTATACATTTTAAATGAAGACAAATTCATCCCCTAACTGATCACAATTTAAGTTCAATAAAGCATCTAAACATGCAGTTAATTTTATGCAAGTATCTTTGTCCCCATGACTTCATAGGAACTAGAAGGGCCCACCAGTGTGATGAAGTTCAGTTCTTGTATGGAAGCCTAGAGGCCTGGAGGCTTGGATGATTTTAACACTTCATAAAACCAGAGCAGGTATTTAAAAGTTCTGTTTTTTAAAGTCTCCATCATGTTAATGAGAGTGCATGAAACAAACTCATGCAAATACCCTCATGATTTCAACCTGAATTTCTTGTCTGCTTGCAAGACTAAGGGTTTGCTGGATATGACAATAACTGAAAGGCAGGAGTAGACTGAAGTGGTGGAGGACTTCTAGAAACAAGTCAATAGGTTTACATGTTCACTTAATACATCTGTAAGACAATGGGGCTTTGCCACAATCATAGAAGTGTGTGAGTTGTTGTATGAAGACTCTACTACTGCAAATTTACACGTTCATGAGTGTGGTGGAAAAAGGGACTGCAGGAGAATCCCTGATGGCAGTCACATGCTATATCACTTCCAGGGAAATTCATAGGATAATGCAGGATATACACTGCCCAGACACATAATGATAAAATAATATCTTGTCTAAGAAATCTATTATATATACTGCTGAAAAAAATATTCCAACTATATAGAACAAGAAAATATTAAACTGAATTCTACTCTTACCACCAAACCATTAGATTTCTTTTGCTTGTTTCTGATTTCATTCTCAGTCCTGAAAAATGAGTGTTTTACAGAATAGTGTATTGCAATCAGCTGCACCTCAGATCTGCACTGTCTAGGGTACTCCCTTGGGGAGCAAAGCAATTACAGCCCTTCCCAGAAGAATACGCCCCATTTCTGAACAGAATGACTAGTCATTAATATGCTTCTTCATCCTGCTGGTATCTCATGAGTTGTTCTTTCAACCTCACCTTAACTGCCTCAACATTTGGCCACAAGCCTCCATACCTCCATAAAAGAGCAACCCATATGTGACTTTTTCTATTTCTATAGCTTTTCATACAGTCACAATATTGGAGCACCTCCTGGTTCGATGGAAAGAAGGCAAACAAATCATTGTTTTGCTTTTCTTTCTCTCTTCTACCCACAGAAAAGCTACAAAAGGAAATTTTGTCTGACAGCTTCCTCTCTTTGTTGGACTGAAGTTTTAAGTTGAAACTCACGATTGTCATTGGAGTTGAAAAGATAAAAAATATATGTACTAAAGAAACCAAAAAAATAACTCCATTTAATTCTATATGAAAATGTGCATTGTTTCCCTAAGGTTTGTGTGATCCATAAAACTAATGCAAAGTTCATGTTAGGATTAGATTTCTATATGGTTTGGAACAAAGTCAAACATTTCAAGATGCAATCTCTTTACATTTTAATGGAGAAAAGATATTATCATTACCTCTGGGACTGTGCAGATCATACATACTTGTTCAGTAAACTTTAAATATAACCTATGAGTATAAAAATGTCCTTGACTCACAAGCTTGAGGTGATGAGCTATTACCTCCTTATATGAATTGTTGCAACGGCCAACCTTCTACCATGAAAATCTCCCCGCTATTTGGTTTGAATTTTCTAGCTACTGGATCTTGCAGTGCCCTTTGTTCAGTTGTTTCGTTTTGTTAGATTAACACCTGTTTTCTAAAAGTACTTTCTTCATGCAGATACTTAGGGCCAATAACCATCCCCGGCCTTGTCTCAAATAACCTGATAGTTTATGATTCTAAAGTTTCTAAGAGACACCCTTTCCAGACAACTTTTACATATATTTCTCAGTTTTAATCTTCCAGCTCATGGTTTTCTTTAAATAGTCTCAGTAATTTTGAAGACAATGGCAAGTTTACATTCCTTCTTATACAGAACAGTTCTGGTACAGAAGGTAACTTTTAACTCAACTTTCCCATTAGTCAATTTTCAATGATTAATTCTAAAGACTTCTTACAGTTGTTCCATGCTGCACACAAATCCTTAAGCTGTGAACATGGTTTGCATTAATTTTGGATAGAAGAACACATTTAACAGTATTAAAAGGTATGTTTGTTTAAACATGCTGTCTATGTCAAGCAATCCAGGTCTCGGTGTAAGAGGTGACTGCTCCCCTTACAGCCTTTCACTTCACAGAGTGAGGTCAGACAGGACTCTTCTGTGTTCTCCAGACAAAAGAGAATTTTTTCATATTATAATTAATTTAACATGGATGCAATTAATTTGACTACATATAGGCTGGTGAAAGGACTTGAGCACAAGTCCTATGAGGAAAGGCTGAGGAAGCTGGGGTTGTTTAGCCTGGAGAAGAGGAGGTTCAGGGGAGACCTCATCACTCTCTACAGCTACCTGAAAGGATGTTGTAGCCAGATGGGGATTGGTGTCTTCTCAGGCAATCAACAGTAGAACAAGAGGGCACAGGCTTAAGCTCTGCCAGGGGAGATTTAGGTTGGCTATCAGGAAGAAGTTCTTTACAGAGAGAGTGGTCAGGCACTGGAATGGCCTGCCCAGAGAGGGGGTGGATTCTTTGACCCTGGAGGTTTTTAAGGTGAGACTGGATGTGGGAATGAGTGCCATGATCTAGTAATCAAAGTGGGGTTGGATTAAGGGTGGGGCTTGATGATCTCAGAGGTTTCTTCCAACCCAACTGATTCTATGATTCCATGATATAAATTATTTCAGGTTGTTGCTGTATTTTTTTCTGCAAAACTATATCAAATACTTATAATGATTCTTTAGTCAACATACCTACATTGTCTTAATACATAACAACATTAAGAGAACATCAGATATGCTTCAGAAAGACTTTTTTTTTTTACATACAATATTCTGACAGTGATAAGGCACACATCATTCCACTCTTTAATGGCAATGTCCACTTGCACTTTTCCTCATTTTTTTCCAGAATTCCTTTCTTAAGTAGCCTGCTCAGCATATTTTTTTTTATTAATGTTGGAATGGCATTGGCTTTTTTTTTCCGGTACTCTGGCATTTTGCCCATCTTGAAGATTAATTCAGTGCCCACAGTCTTACTTCAAGACACCCCTTCACCAATCCTTTTAATAATTGGCTTTAACTATTGCTGTTTAATCTTCTAAATATTAGCTGAAAGTATTTTAGTATCATACTAAAATATAATCCTGCTTCTTTCCAATTATAAAATATCTAATGATTACATGTATACTACTAGAAAATTTTGTCATCTTTATCCAACACAGAGCGTATCTACTAAGATTGTATTTGCTCTTCATGTGCTTTTGGACAGCTTTTGTGATTTTTGTACCTTTTTGAGCATAGAGGGATTTTTATTGATGCTTTTGGTTTTTTTCTACCAGTTGATTGCATTTCCTGAATGCTGGGTTTTGTTGGTTTATGCCTCCTATGATGAGCTTCTCCTTTTTTTTCACTACATACTGCTGGGTTTAGTGGGATTTTTTTGATTTTCGGAAGGTTTTTATGACTGCCTTCTCCCATTTTAGCAGGATATTTTTTCAGCCATAGAAACCTTTCTTGATTGCAGAGCTGAGGTTTTTTTGGCATCTAATAAAGCATTCTTAAACAATTCCTAATTATCATGCACATTCTTGTGTTTAAATTTTTCCTCCCACTCAATTTTGTTCATGATTGTTTTCCGCTTTGGGAAATTGGCCTTTTTAGAGCACCAAGAATATAATGCTGTTTCCAGAAAACAAATAAAATTAGATCATGATTGCTTGCACCTAGGCAAGCATCTAGTTCAGTGATCAAATCATCTTTATCTGTCAGAATGTGTAATCAGGAATGTCCCAACTTGGTAGCAGTGCCAACACCACAATTTTAGAAAATTACCTTTTGGAAGCCGGAGCATGAAGATTCCAACACACACACTACAAACTAATACAGCTGTTCTTTGTAGGACAGAGAAGTGTTTAAAAAGTTGCCTCAAACACTTATTTTACTTCATCTCATGAACTGTAGCACAGTTCCCCATTTCTACATGATAATCAGCAAGACTCTCGTTATCTTGTTTACCATCTTATGCCCAAAGCTGGATACCACCAACAGGAAATAATGCAGTAACACCTAAACTGAAACTGCAACCAGAAAATATGCCCTCTCTGGGTTTGATTCAGGACATGAGCTAAACCTTTTGGGGACAGGTCCTAACACAGGGAGCCCCTCTACATACAGGGGTCAGTATTTCAGATTTATTCATCATTTATTTTGCCTCCAAATAGGGGAAGCACCAGAAAGAGTTTTCTTTGTCATCATGAAACACAGACTATCTGAATATTGGTGATGCACGTTTTTTGACCAGTGTCTGCTCTCAGGGCTTTACAGGATTTCCCTTAGAAAGACAAGTTTCTGCATTGCGAGACTGTCATTGTGTGGTTAATATTTGGTATATTTTCATAGACTCAATACAAGGCAGAATACAAAATTCTCGTTATCCACAGAAAGATCTAAATATGTATAAATTCCCAGCTTTCAACCTTTGGGTTTTTTTCAGAGAAACTTTAAAAATGCATTAGAAATAGAATCTTCTGCAGCATCATCTATTTTATAAAATACTTTTTTTTTTAATTTTGTGGGCAAAATCAAAGAGTACCAGACTAAAAAATGTGCCTCTTCATTTAGTTTTAACTCTTGTTTTTTCCTAAGCTTATGTTGCCAAGGCACTAATAATTAAACCACAGAGATTGCATAAAAATGGAACTCTCAACACATGAAAAAGGCTGAAAAGCCAACAATTTTTTCTTTTTTTCTTTCTTTTCTTTTTTTTTCCTGAAGACAGCTTCACTTTGGAAATTCCAAAATGTTCCCAAGGCAGGAACTATCTGAACATAAGTATGCTACTCAGATTTTTTGGCTCCTGCCTGTCCAGCTGGAATGCTGCTCAGCTCTCTACATTTGGGGAAATGCAGAACATAGGTAATAACACTCCTGAGGAAAGAGATAGTCCAGAAGAAGGATAACAGGCAGCTCTCTCACCTAGATGTCAGGCAGCAGCTGACAGGAGACTAGGGGCGAGCTGCAAGCAAAGCAGCCCACCTGGAAAGCCGTAGGGTCCATTACAGAATTTATCTGACAATGTGGAGAAAACCTACTGAATGGGATGCAAGGCTGGTGGAAAACTTGCTCTCAAAAATTGTGGAATAAAAGAATTGACTAATAAATGCACAAATGCAACAACCTGAGTGTTGCAGCAGATCTTGCTTTGAAGCACTGGTAAGCAGAGAAGCTTCTCTCCCAGTGACCTCCCAAAAACACTGCAGCATTTAACATTTGTCTGAGAGGTATTTATTATTTATACATAGGTGTGCACAGATCTGGAGTGTACCATGGTCTGTCTTCCATCTGTCACCCTCCCAAATGAATTTTTATCATAGAAATCATTCAGAGTTCATCACTGGTGGGGAGCCTGTTCATTGAAACTCATTATTGTTCTAATGAATTACATGCAAGAGCTGTAAGTGATTACATTATAATAGTCAGACTCAGCCATTCAATGAAAATTTAATTACAGAGTACAGGGACATGACAAAAAAAATCCATCCCTGTGTGCTGGAATGCAGCCTTCCCAGCTACAGCTGGCTATTGAAAGTCTTCATGCAATTCTGTTTTCTCCTAATCACACCCATTTTTAAAGAAAGGAAACAGAGACTGAAGGACGGAGCAGTTGCAGCAGCTCCCCTGCCTGCTCCCTCCACTGGCAATTCTGGAGATCTTTTCTTCACTCCACGTATCCAGAATCACAGCATAACCAACTCCTGGTAAGTAGAAAGGATAGGATCCTGCGAAGCCCAAAAAAGTAAATGACAATAGTAGAGTTACGCCAACTTACTGTAACTGAGGTTCCACTCTCCATGGTCACGGAAAAAGATTCAAAGTCACCCTACTGGACATATTTTAAATTGCTGGGACACAGACTTTGAAGGCCACGTTCCTTCAAGTACTACAGTTTTAAATGGGTCTATTTTTACAAATGGATGCCAGGGATATATTGCAAAAGTCAAGACCAGCATCATCCAAGTTAGCTCAGAGCTGCTTTGAAACAGGCTGAGGGTTTCTAAGGTGGTTGGGCTTCAGCTGCAGCTCTGCTGCAATCACTGACAGATGTAAAAGTTAGCATAATATATTTGCCTTCAGCAAAAGGTGTTTAGGTCTGGGATAATCCTAAATAAAGGGTTGGGGCCTAGTGATAGCTGATCCCAGATGAATTTGTCACAATAACAACACCTTAGGAAGCAAAGAAGAAGACAAGACATCAGGATTGTTATTTGGAGCCTCCCACACACAGATCATGACACATTGGCGGGGAGGGACTAACCCTTCTAGGGTTTCTTTCAGTGGTAGCTGCTAGGATTTCTCACTTCCCTGCTGCTCAGATCCTTCCATGTCAGACCAGCAAGCTTTCTCATCCACTGTCTGGAGCCCAGGGAGCCCCCAGAGACCTCCTCAGCTCTAACCATGTTGCTGAAAAGGAGGGGGTCACGTGCTGGCTGGGGTAGAGTAGGAGTACAGGCAGTGAAAGCAAAGGGAAGTGGAAAGGTACACAGGAGTCCAGGAATGAGCCCAGAGTCAGAGCAGAGCATGAAACCAGCACCAAGACTACTGTGACCCTACCAGCATCTGACAGCTTTGCCATTACACTTAGAGAGCACTGCAATACTGCTATGGCACCACTTTAGTGCCCATCACACGTCACGAGAAGCCTTCAAGGAGCATGGGAAGAAACCAAAGAGCAGTGCTGGATACACCACATGCACATGTTAACACAGCCCTGGAGAGAGGCTCCTCATCAGGGACAGGATTTGGTTGGTGTGTTGCACTCTGACAGAAGTGACATTGATACTGTAGTCCAGGAGAAAATGAGTTGGGACCCAAAAGCCAGGACCCTCCAGCAGGGTTTATCACATGCCACAAGACATGTTCAACTCTACATGCCTTCTAGTTTGCTTCTGACCCCGATGGGTGTGAGCCCTCCCTCATTCATCAGGTACAACTCTCCTGGTGTCCTGACCTCCTGCTTTACAATTAAATGACAATTAAAACACAATTTCTGGCTGCTGTTTCTCTCTTCTAGCCCCAGAGGCTGGCAGAGACCATACTCAGCTCTGTGGCTGAGGCAGAGTTGCTAGTTGGCTCCATGACTGCTGTCCATAACACCTGTCACAATCAGTTGTATTTTGGATATCAGTTGGCTATGTTAGGTACATGTATGTCAGGCAGCTCTCATAAAAGGCATTTAAACAAGGAGCAAATCTGTGGTATACCAAGGAATGTGAAATTATAAAACCCTGGTCTAGGTAAGTGGAGAAGTGTAATTACACTTACATGACTTCAATCAGGTGCTATCACAGAGTATAAGTACAGAGAAGTTTATTTAAACTATAGAGGAAACTTTTTGCATCAGTACAATTTAAAAGTTGTCTCAACCCTGCATACACTGTGCTGGTGTTTATCTTACTTGAGAGGAAACAAAGATATATGAACTGTTAGAATATTATTTTCAGTATCATCAGGGGATCTTAAGTCTGGACAATTTTCATATAAAGAAGATTTTTTAAATTGGTGATCTAAAAGAGAGTGAAACACTTCACTTTACATACTAGAGCAATTAATTATTTTTTTAACAAAATTGATTGTACCAAGAGCGTAATTTTTCCCCCAAGGGAAAAAAAAATCCCTACAATTTTTTAACCACTTAAAATCAAGGAACTAATAAAAACTATCAGCAATTAACATGAAAAATATTTTGCCCTTTTAATGTGCTTTGCTCTGATTCTATTTGAAAAAGCAACACAGAAGAAGTAAGCTCTTTGCTATATCTGGCAAGGAAAGAGAA
Organism: Pithys albifrons albifrons; assembly: GCF_047495875.1. Classification (NCBI taxonomy): domain Eukaryota; kingdom Metazoa; phylum Chordata; class Aves; order Passeriformes; family Thamnophilidae; genus Pithys; species Pithys albifrons. The sequence goes on along the minus strand of NC_092460.1, from coordinate 33,476,027 downwards.
ATCAAAGAAATAAAGGAAGGAAGAAATGAAAAGAGGGAGTTTTTTAAGTGTAGATTTGATACAGCAGTGATAATTTAGCTTGGTTTTAAGTACACTGGGCAATAAATAGCCTCATAAATGTGCTGGGTAAACTCTGAGGATACAGCAAGGAGCCATTTATTGCCTTGTAACCTCAACGGCAAACTAAAATTATCTCCTAAATAACAGATTTTCTAGTCGCACTGAATTATTGTGTAACAGAGGGACAATAACTCCACTGTATCTCTCCCCTGGTTACCTGTAAAATGAACAGCATGAATTAGTTCCAGGTAATGTAAGGTGTTGCTATTTTTAGCAAATTCAACCTTGAAAACTTTTTCAAGCTATCGAAAGTGAAAACCAGGCTGGATTTGGAGTTCTTTCTTTTTCCAGGAAAAACAAAGCCATTGCTACCTTCTGATGAGGCTCCATTTGAAAATGCATCCATGTATCCCCTGACAAAGCTGGCGCTTCAACTTTGGGGCATCGTGACACCACAGGGTAACAAGTGATGCTGACTGGGGACACCCATTACTGCTGGTGCAACTAATGCTCAGTCTGACAAAAAACAGTTTGAAAACCTCATGAGTTTTTTATCAATTCATGCTCTGACCTGTCTTTGGGTCTGATCTCTGGGGAGCACTTGAGAGCTGTGCTGGGAGATGAGCTGCCCCTCGGAGATGCACGAGGTGCCCCTCACAGATCAAACACCTCCACAGCTTTCCTGCCCAGTTGCACTCAGTTGTAGTGAATAAAGTGATTAAGTGAAGACTACTACGAGATAAAGTGGGAGTTCAGTATTTCAGGGAGGGGGCTGAAAAAAAACCAGAAATAACTGATAACACAGGAATTTGCAGCTTAGATATGTGGGCATATAAAGTTCAGATGGTCTAAATGTTTCTAAGTAAGGTATTTTCTTTTTCCAACAATTACCCAGTGATAAAGAAGTATCAGAGTTATAGAGCTGAGTTGGAAAGGACCTTAAATATCATCTAGTTGCAACTCCCCTGCCATGGGGAGGGACACTTCCGCTAGATCAGATTGCTCAGACGTCCACCCAACCTGTCCTTGAACAATTCCAGGAATGGGACATCCACAACTTCTATGTGCAAGTGCCTCACCATCTTCACGCACATCTGCTAATGAAAACTGCTGTCATGCACATTTCTGAACTTCAAGTAAAACCCAGTTCAAGTTTTGGAAGCAGATTTATTTTGTCTAAGCTATCTGCAACTCCCTAATTTCAGCATTATAACTAGGAGTTAACTGGTCCTACAAAATTCTATATATGGAAAATACCAACAAACAGTGTGAAAGGGTAGAACAAAACATTCTTTGTCAAATGCAAGTTCAAGTCTGCACTCAGAAATACACAAAGATCTATAATAATAATATTTATCTGGCACTTATCTAGTATCTTAGATATTTTACAATGAAACAAACAAATTAAGTCCCAAGTTACAAGAATAAGACAGCCCAAGTTAGTATAAAACCATAAATAAAATTAAGAATACAATGCCAAGAGCTTTCTGGAATGGAAGTCTTTTTTTAATTTCAAAATAACTAATGCTGTATTAGTTTGCAGGTCAAAAAGTCACATAGGCAAAAATACTGGCAACATGTCAAGTGCTCTTGAATATGCCAACTGTCCCATTTGTTTCTTAAAGTGATGAATATTCATACAAGACAATTTTTGCACTTTGAGGTTGCCTTGGCAGCACAGGGAATTGCAGGCCTATCTGAATAAAAAGGTAAATCAATAAGCAGGTACATTCTTGATGCTGGGAATGAGCACGTGGATTGGAGGGAATGCAAATCTAATTGGGTTTCCCAAGCTGCCAACACTGCTATGTGAACAATCACTGAGTACACTGGTTTTTTTCGCATGGCCTGCATGGATTCTGGAGAGAAAGCAAGGCAAGATAGGCAGCATAGGTCTGGTAGGATAAGGGAAAGATGCCTAGCCTGAGGCATTGGCAAAAAGAAAACCATCTGTGAGCTGAATGTTCTGCTTCTGTTCAGAGGCTCAGACTCTTCCCTATATTTTAAATATATGGCAATTATGCTAAGAAAATACACTGACTCCATGTCACTTGTTGGTAATTTTTTTGCCAAACAGAAACTAACTTCCAAAGCTCCAAATTATCTTTACTAATTAGTGTAGGAAACAAGAGTATAATGTAGTCAGGAATTACCAAAAATGTCTAGAACAAGTTCTTTAAAAGCCTGGAAGTCAAAACCTACTGTTTATAAAATTCAACTCCAGCTTTGCAGGAAACTCATGGAACAATCTTGGCATATCACAGTTCCTTATATAGCTGAGTTTCAGAGATGACCTTCAGATATTTTATGAAAAAGTAAGTGGTCTGTGAGTAAGCACTGACATATAGTCATCTTACTGGCAGTGAAATTTGCCAGGTAAAGCCACTGGATAGACATAAGATCCTCCAAAAGATGAAACACCTAATCAAAGTTAATGTTTAGGCATGACATAAGCAGTGTTAATAATTATATTGGGTGTGCTCTGCCAAAAAGCAGCTCAACTGTGGAGAAAGGCACCGAATTCAAGAGAGAAAAAGAGATGGAAAGAACACCATCCTGCAGATACCCCATCAGCATCTGCCAGAGGGACCCCAGCAATAGCCAGTTTGGACAGTGGCCAGGACCATCTGTGTGAAATATTACACTATATGAAAACGAGAGCTAAACTGAGGCACTTCAACTTCAAGAGCTCTTTGCTTCACCTCTGATTTTGCAGACCATCCACCTTCCAAACTTCCCCTGAAAGTCCAAACACAACAAAGGAACACCAAGAAATAGAAAGTTTTCTTACCAAAAGGAGAACTTTGAAATCAGTAAACTGGAATTTGATGGTATGTTTCAAATTCTGAAGTAATAGAGATAAAAAATTTTAAATCTGAAACACAGCTGTTTCTGCCTCTTATAAAGACTCTGAAATTATGGATATCCTCTTAGTTAACAAGCACATCCATGAATGGGCACTATCAATATGGTCAAATCGGATAACAGAAAAAACTAAAAACATATTAGGGAAAAGTGCATTTTTTCCATAATTCTGTTGACCTCAATGTTTGGTTTTGACTCCTTAAGTTAAATATAGGAAGTTATTTTTATTCCAATCTATGAAAAATCCAAAAGGACCAAGAAATTTTGTAGAAGACAGAAAAGTCCTTTTGAAAGGAGGATTATTAAATAAGAAAAAATAATGCACTTCTTGTTAGCAGGAGAATAAAAAAATGAATGGAATCAAGTTCAGTGTGTATTAGCAGTGCATTTCTTTTTGAAATACTTGATGAAGCACATATGTTTCCTTACCATAAGTATTAATTTTTTTTTCTGGTATTCAGCATACCTCAACTTCAGGAATTTAACATAAACATAAACTTTCTGAAGATGTACTGAAAATTTCAGAAATATTCCAAAATATTCAAGATTTCAACTTCATATTTTAAACTATTAAAGTAATGTAAGTTTACCCAGACAATTCTTGCTGAAAAGTGTAGAAATTTGTATGCTTCTTTTGATGGTTCTTATAGGACTTAATCCAGCAAGGCACTCAGAAAACACTACAATAAAGGGACAAACAATGTAAGGGCTCATCAAGTCATTCGTTCATTGGTTGAAAGTGATGGCTTATTTTCCCACAATGTACAGACCTAACAGAGCAACACTGTCAGAAAATACAGGCTCTGAAGCTCAGTGAGGAGGCTCTACCGTCCTTTTCTTCAAGTTCAGTCCTCCATTTCTCCAGTATCCACCTAAGCTTGATAGGGACATTGCTTTTCCCTAAGAGATTTTAAAATTCTTCCCTCTCTCCATTGTGCCCCTTCTGACATGATTGGCTCCTTCCTGCCCCAAAGGTTTGTCCCTAGAGGAACAAACTGCGTTGAGCATCTTTGAAGATCTTAGTGCAGATGAAATCATCAAATCATTGAATGGCCTGGGTTGCACAGGACCTTAAAAAGCATCTCATTCCAAACCCTACACCATGGGCAGGGACACCTTTCACCAGACCAGGTTGCTCAGAGCCCCATCCAACCTGGTCTTGGACACTTCTAGGCATGGGGCATCCACAGCTTCTCTGGGCAACCTGTTCCAGTGCCTCACCACCCTCACAAGAAAGCATTACTTCCTAATATCCAATCTACACCCACTCTCTGTCAGATTGAAGCCATTTCCCCTTGTCCTGTCACTCCAGGCTCTTGTAAATAGTCTCTCTCCATATTTCTTACAGCTCCCTTCAGATACTGGAAGGCCACAATTAGGTGTCCCCAAAGCCTTCTCTTCTCCAGGCTGAACAATCCCAATTCTCTCAGCCTTTCCTCACAGGAGAGGTGCTCCATCCCTCAGGTTGCTTCTTCACTGATATTTACAAAGTGAGAAGGGCATGACAACCCACAATGTGAAATTGGAGTAGTTCATATTAGTGAATCTCTAGTTGAATCTTTTGTGTAGTAAATGGTTTCCCATTAAAATAAAGACAACTGAATGAAGTTTGGCTTTGACAGAAAGATGCCATGAACACTTCTAATGTCCATCTTACCATTTTCATCTAGAGAACATTAATTAACATTTCCTGAATGCAAGTTTCCATGCTATCTAGAACCTTTGACTTCCTCCAAAACCAAGAATTTAAAGTGTATTTCTTCCACATTGGCTGGAGGTGCACAATTTATATTGAGCAAATCTGCATTCTAAGTTCAGTAAGTGACTTGGATAATCCTGCCTGTGAAAAACTGCTTCTGTGGGGAAACCAAATAGGGGAATCTGTACAACATCCTCCAGCTAGAAAATCAGTATTACATCTAAAAATGGCAGATACATAAAGGTACACATGAATTTTTATGTATTTATCTATTTAACACTATATGATGCATTTGTTTATTTATTCTTATATATATTTCAATGGTTCTCACAAGCACTTCAAAAATTATGAAAAATCCACTGAGATCTGTAGAGTAATTCCTCTGTGTGCCAAATACAGACTTCAGATAAGCTACTATAATATGGAATTGTTCCATAGATTTGAAATGCATCCACTTGCAAATGATATGTGGAATTCTGAATGACATACTTATAAGAATTTGTAAATGCACAAAGTGACAGAAGTCCAAGGATTGTGAATATTGTCATAGATCCTCTAGTAAGAAGATCATACCCAGATAATCTTACAGAATAAGAATATACGGTAAGAAGTTCACTCATAAGTAGCTTTACTCTTCTGTCCCAATGCAGCTCACCATATACAGAGTAATAAATTACATATTTGTAAAGAAAAGCATTGTGGTGACTACCCCTTTCTAGTTACCAGTTGAAATGCAAAAGCTCAACAAGTCAATACATTAACTTCTGCCAACCGATGTAAAACTGATTATACCATGTCAAATCCAAAATTCAAATTAGACACTCTTATTGCTATCCTTTGCCTGTGACATTTTATCTTTATTTTATGTCCTCTTACAACCTTCTCTCAAGATTTCCCAGTGTCATTTCCCATCCATCTTACAATCTATCCCCTCTAGAACAAGATTTATAAATCCTTCTTTCTTTCAGCGAAGAACAGCACTTTACCTGACTCTCTCTGATCTTTCAATTTTCCCAATTTACTTGGATGGACAATTTCTTTCCATACTCTTCTATCTTTTTAGGAAACTATGAGAAAGTACTGGAAACAACAAACCCTTAAGGGTTGCAAGCACTTAAAAAGTTAATGTGTGGTTTTCTTGCTCGGGGCTAGGTAGGACAGCTGAGATCTGTCATCACACCACCACCAAAACTGCAGTGATGATGCCCTGGTAACCAAGGTTCCAGGAAAATATCCTCAAAATATTGGATCAAAAAATCCCAGTTAAAAAAAAAAACTATACTCTGAAAACCATATTGATCCACAGAGAAAGGAAAACTCAGTGTGAATCAAAAGACATCTAACCATCATGTTCTGTGATATCATTAAAGGCACAGAAAATGCAGACTGTCAGGAAACCAAAGCAAATTAAAGACTTGAAACATTTCAATGTATAATAAGTAAATTAAAACTTTATAGGCCACTTCTTAAATACTTCTAATGGATTGCTAAAAATAATGTAAGAAAATCACAATATTTTACTTGCTCTGCATTGAAAAATGATCTCCTCTAACATGATTTTCAGCTTGAGGAGTTAAATACACTGAATTGGTCCAGTTCTGGCTACTGGATTATTATGGCAGGTAAATGATGCAGTAATTAAGAGCCAAACTCTGCCTCTAAATAATGAAATACAACTTCCCATGTGAAACACATGGGAAGCTTTGTGAATATGGGATGACTAAAGCTGAGAAAAGTAAAACATATGTTGAAGGAACACAGATGAATATTTTTCCTAAGGAGTTTATTGTGGGCCAGACAAATGCTAAGCAAAGCCCATGGTAGTCATGTTTCTTTCAGGGAGAACTACACGGTCCCTGGATATGAGAAATATATTCAGTCAAAACCTTGTGGAAAGGAAAGTAGGAAGACATTTTGTAAACTGTGCATTTACATTAGTTGGGTTATATATGAACACTATGGAATAAAGACCTTTGGCTGTCTTAAGGAACAAAGCTTGTCAGTGCTGTCTTTCCTAAATCTCTTTTCTATTATATTTTCATTTCCCTCCTTTTTTGGATGTTCTGTAGATATTTGCAGGCTGTCAGCACTACTACAGAGGTTTGATCAGCATGGCACTATGCACACCCCATGGCCACCACCTTCCTCTGTGCAGCTGATTATCCAGAAATGAGCCCACAGCACCATTTTTTTCTACAGAAAAGAAAAAAAAGAAAAAAAAATGTCTTGAGACTATTGTTCTTGAACTATCTTTCCAGAAGAAAAAAAAAATTTTTCATCAGTGAGTCTGCAATCCTTCCAAATTTTTAGATATTAAAATTACAGCATGACTATTTCACCAACATCAGTTTTAAAAGGCAAAATAACACCCAAAAAAAATCTGAAAAGTGTATCACTCTCATTGCATTTCTTAAGGCAGTAGCAATATACATAATATCTAAATATTCATTGTGAAATTCTACATTTAAAATGCTTGTTTCATTTCTCTTCAACATGCACTTTCTTGTTTCCTAATAAGTGGATGAATAATATGGTTCAAGATTTTTCAAGTATCTTTGCTCTATGTGACTGTTGAAACTAAAGGAATAAAACCAAATCTGGACTCAATTTCCCTAGCTGCTCAAGCTTTTCCCACCTTAATATTTTTTAGCTTTTATCACACCCAATTTAAGGCTCCTGAAAGACAACTGACTTCCACAAAATGGATGTTAGCCATATTTTAAGAGTTCCTAAACAGGAAACAAATTTGGGAACACTGAATCCACAGTCATTTAAGCCCTTGCAAATGAGGGTTGGAGAAGGTGGCCACCAGCCTGTTGTACAGACTTCTAGGGGTTCAGGATCCTGCACTGTAGTGTAGGCAGTACACTCCTTGTTGCCATCACATTTTGTTGATGATAGCCCAGAAAGGATCCCGTTAAGCCAATAATATCACTTATTTCAGACATCCTTATCTGCCTTTAGAAAGAAATTAAGAGTTCACCCAGCACTGTTAATTTTCTACCCTGTGCTGCTGAAATGTGGCTTAGCATAGGCTCCCCCTTCTGAGTCTGCAGAAACTCTTGCTAAGAAAAGTCTGGAACTTTATCTCAATTCATCTCACCCAACTCTGAAGTTAATGACAGCTGGCAGTGTGAACATCTGACAGATCTCATCCCTTATCATCTCAGCTTTTGGACCTCAGGTGAAGGCTGTTAAATAACAAGTGTCTCCTTTTAATGAGCCTCATTATCAATGGATCGTGAATGCAGAAGGAATATTACAAAATGAATGCAGTGTAAGTAGATGGACTTAACAGAACTATATGCAGAGCTAAGAATCTCTCAAGAATTTAAAAGACTTGCTTGCTTGGCTCTGAAGCCAACTCTCTGTGATGTTCTGGCAGTAAATAGCACCACAGAAGCAGAAGCAGAAAGTTGCTCTTCCCTGCCTTCTCTGATGGGCACAACTATGATGGTGCATGTGTGAGGCAGGAAAGTGGGGTTGACACCATATATTCAGACCTGAAAAGGGAGGTTTCTGCTTTGGGATGTGAAGGGACTAACTTAATTCCAACTCCTTTTTGATCCAAACTCTTCTTAACTTTGAGCTCAACTAAAAGCTGTCAATAAGTCAACTTCTGTAGTCAGTGGGGTGAGGTCTCAGGGTGCACCATGGTGCTGAGCCCGTCGCTGAACAGGAAAGGGAGAAGAGAGAAGGACACCAACAGACTATTGCCTGGAGCATTTATCCAGGATGCAAAATATCTACTAATGCTTCAAGAAACTGAGACACATTTTGTGCTTCCTAAAGCTATGCCTCCACAACAGAAGGAAAAACACCCTGACAGACTCCAACACATCTGACCTGGGGCAGAACCCCTTGGGGCCATAATGACTTGATCCAGGCTCCCTCACTGGGGGTCACCATTCTTCCTTTCCTACCATCCTGCTGATGAACTGACCATGGTGACCAGGAGACATGGATTTTGGAACTTGCTGCCAGGATGATGTCCTTTGCTGGTCTGGGAGGTGGGAGCAGCCATGGCTGAGGAGCTCAGGTAACCACACCTGGAGGTGGCCCCTGTTGCTGCTGCAGTTGGATTATACTAATCTAATGTCTCATATGTGCCAGGCATTGCACAGGGAGTTCAACAACATAAATTCTGCAGGATGCTGGAGGAGAACAGAGAGAGTTAAACACAGATCCTCTTTCAAACATAACCTGACAGGCTTACCTATAACAAAGGAAGTAAGAACACAGAAACAGCAGTGGAGGCATATTGATGATACTAGAAACCACATAGAAACCTCCTAATAGAAAAGGAGGTATAAGGATGCAATTAAAAAGAAGAACCTTTCATGATGTATTTTCTGATATCTTCAAAATACAAGTTGATCTGTATGGGTGGTAATTAGAGTTCTGATGCTGGGAGGATGAGAGATCTGAAAACACGCATGGGACAGACTCCCGAAACTCAAACACTCATCCTAATTAAAATCTATTATTACAAATCAGTGTTGCCTTTTTCCTTTCTTCAAAGTTACATTAATGCGATAAAACAAGCAGCAGAATTCTGAATGTTAATCAAAGAGATAACAGTTTCACAGGACAGATCTTTAAAATTCTCCCTCTTGTACTTTCACAGAGAAGACTGGAGCTGAAAAAAAGACTGAAGAAATGTTTTCCTATTATTGCTTAACAAGAAAGAGGCAGCTAATCAAAAGAAAATGCAACAAAAACAAAAATACACAAAAGCCCACATCTGCTATCTCAATAAGGTATCAGAAAAATCTTCTTCATTTCTGTGTAATGAGACAACATAGTTTAAAACACAACAGGGTAAATTTTCAAAGCAGCAAAGTTATCTAACTACACAGATCCTATTGACTCTACACTGGCCACAAAGCTAAATCCCCATGTGAATCTTTGACAACACATCCCTAAAGAAGACTAAAGGTTCCAGCTGCTTTTGGTGTTAAGATGTAGACTGCCTTGTGGAAACCCATGCAGCAATAAAAATTAATTTTCACAAAATCATAAAAGTTAAAGTAACTTCCATCTTCCTTTCACAGAGGAGGGTTCCTTTCTGTGCACCTGGACAGACTTTCTCTGGAAAGAAGAGGAAATTGTATCTTTAGTTGCAGGCTAAGAGCAAAAACTGGCGTTGTCACTCTAATCAACTTTCCATGCAAGATTTGTAACTAGATTTTGCTCTTAATAATGTTGTAAATGTGGTTAAATCCTGTATACAAGATAGTTGATGTGCACTGATCTAAGCCTGTTATCAAGTACCACGTTCCTCCCAGACCATGTTACCACTTACACTTGTTTGTTCATATGTGGTAGGTGTAGGTTGTAACAATGCTGAAACATAAGGGACCTCTTTGAGAGAAGGCAGAGGTGACCCATAGGTGAGCTGCTATAAAGCACAGAAATCAAAGAACAGCAGTGTCCTAGTAATGATTTCCATGGGAAAAAAAAAACATATTTCAGGAGAAAAAAAGTGGAACAAACCATGAAAGGGATGATCTTCTGGGTTTTTCCACTACAATAGGGGAATATATCTGGTAGCCTTTTGAGATCCTATCATCAGTTCTGCATAATTCTGCTTTTAGATCATTGCAGGGAACTGTGTAAATATTTTCTTCAGCATGCCTTTTTAATTGAGCTTTATAGTTTGGAATTTTACTCTGAATTTTGATTTTTTAAAGAAATCATGGAAAAACTAATTTTCCATTTCTGAAGGTTAACTCATCTCATTTGGAATTGTGTAACCAAAACCATGCCAATCTCTATAGCTTGTAAATACTGTTAGCCATATGGGTTGAGATTCACAATTGTATTGGTATGTGACTTCATGTTTTGTTTTGAAAATATAATGTGATTCTGTGTAAATAATATGTCAGGGTTGGGACAAGGAAGAGGAATTCTCAAATACAAAACAATTATTTTAGAACAAAACTATTTATCTACTTATGTATATTTTTGGAAAAATTTAATTATTGCAGTATAACAATAATTTTACTTGTTTTCCTTTAGACCAGAGAAACATAAAGTGCTGGAGAGAAAGTTCTTGAAATACTCTTTCGGTAGAAGAAAATACCAGTTGATCACCTTTTTGGAAGGGTCACTCACCAGTTATCTCCAGCCCATTTTTTTCACCCATGTTCCAGGTACACTCAAGCCCACTCTCAAAGAGAAGTCAACTCTAACCCCCGGATTCTAAATAGCAAGCACTAAGTATTACGTTTTCACAGATTAAAAACACGCAAATAAAGGGAAGGTGTCAAAATGACAGCAAACAGAACATTTAAATGTCGGCCTGCTAAAAAATTGAAATGGTAAACAAATATTAAAAGTGGTGCAGAAGCTGCAGCCTTCTTTCCTTCACATAAGGGCTGCTAAATTACTACGCTGCCCAATCTCGAAAACTGTTAAATAGAACTTCAAACTAAAAATAAGTGCTGCCAGAAACACTGAATTTTGGAAATGAAAATGAGTCCAATGTGTAAAGACATTTTCAAACCCTCCCACAGCTCCAATCCGCTCTGCAGGCCGAGTCCCCAATTCCCCTCTCTGGCTGCATCTGCACCCCGTGGTCCCTCTGCCTCCTCCTGCACTCCAGGAGAATGTTTCCCACTCCACCTGACTGACCACTGCCCTCTTCTCACGCTTTGCAAACCTGGCACAGGAGGCCTTGCAGAGGGCAGAAGGCAGATAGCAAAACTCACAGTCAAGTGAGGGGCAGAAGGCAGGGGAGGAGGTTTCCACCCATGTACACTTACTTGTTTTCACTCACAGACACACGGGATCCTTCCCCTTCCACATTTATCGCCCTTCTGGGGTCAGGTGGGAGCCTGGAATTGCATTTTTGTTTGCTCTGCTGCATGCCAAGGTATGATGTTTTTCAAACTCGAATGGTGTAATTTGTCAGATATTAATTGTTCTCTAAATGAATGGGAATCTTCTCTGTGAGTAAAATTGTGATACAAACACCATGGGTTTGCAACACAATCAAAACCTTGTCATATAAACCCACTGCAAAGTATGTGTTGCCTGGTTTTTGAAAGGGAAAATCTGCTTGGAGCCAATCCTTACCCTGCAGGTAAGCCCTGTAATGCTCAGAATCTTCACTGCCTGTGCCCACAGATCACATGCTGCTTGTCGCCAGCACCTCGGCAATGAACATGAAGGCTTCACATGAAATAGAACCACTGACCATGGCAAATATTTGATCTCTAAGAATTATTTTAAGGGTCACAATTTCATCAGTGGATGAACTGACAGACAATAGACCTGAGGCTAAGGCAACACAAGCTTAAAACATCCAAAAGGTGTTCAAGCTCGCACTGCCTGAACTCTGCCATGACTTTGTGAGGGCAATGAGAAAGAACAACAACATCTATTTCTGCATGTGCAGACAAGGACAGGCAGAGGTTTTGGGCATCTCTATTAGTAAATCCTTGCCCCTCTGAATGTCTTGTCTTTTTTTAAGCAGTAAGAGAAACCAACCGATCCTTTGGCTACTGGTGTGTGCTTCACAAAAGCCACTGGGATTACAGTAGGTGCAGCCTTGTAGTGACTCTTGTTTCAGAGTTCTCTATGCAGCATCTAGGCTCTTCCTGGAGAGGTCTCCCCACCTCCCTGCAGCTGCTGGTCCCTCAGCAGAACTGAATAAGAATCAGTAACTTTCTAACCTCTTCAGCACACAGTTTTGAATATTCTCAGCTTGCCTTAACCATGAGTGTCCACGTACATGTGCACACAACATCTTTTCCCTCAAAAGCACATCTGCCAGGATCATCTCCTCTGCCCACAATTCAAACCATGCTACTTCCATCCTTAAACATCCAAAACAAAAAATCAGTTAAACATACGATTAATGTAAAATGTGTACTTAAGCCCAGTATTTCTGAAATTCATTTTCATTGAAGTCCAATGAAGTTCAGCTTGTTCCGGATGGTTTTGTAGAGACAAGGCCTGAAGCTCTTTACAACCTTCTGTTTTACAGCATTGAGTCCAAGTATTATCTGGGTTTAGGACAAAATCCTCATTGTATTAAATACATTTTTTAAATTGTCAATGATTTCAGCATAACAAATATTTGGCATTTTGTTTTTAAGTTACATGTTTCAGAGAAATCTTTTGTTCTCCCACTTCCTAGTTAAAGGTTAGGAAACAAACTGAACCTTCTGAACAGATGAGTACAATTTTCTTACTACTTGTAGTTCATGGTGACTACATCAGATTGTGACAGAAGTAAGCTATATGATACTAACGCTAAAAATAAGGCTCAACAAAAAAGTAAGCCTTTGTACAGAGTAAGCTGGCAGAGTTTGTTTGACACTGTATGTATATATGGCCAAACTTCGCGAACGAAGATTTGGGAAGGGCTGTCCCCACGTGGGTGTGCCCTTTCAGCCCGCGCAGTGGATTTTAGGTGAGGCTCAGCGTGCGCAGAACTGGCCCCACCGTTTAAGTCCTGAGGTTCATCTGCCACGGCCGAGCGAGCTTGGACAGTGCCAGTGAAGTCCTCAGGACTAGAACCTACAGCACCTGGCATTTCCCAGGAGGTCTCCCATCCAAGTACTAATCCAGGGCTGACCCTGCTTAGCTTCCGAGATCGGATGTCAGGGAGGCATTTAACTGCCCTGTTTGACACTACCACTGTTTTGAATGGTAGGAATAACATTGGTCTGTATCTATTGTACTGGTCAGTAACTCTCTTGTAGCATTGGGGTGCAGAGTTCATTTACTCTTTCACAAACAAAACCCCATCTATGACCTACAGATCCAGTATTCCAGGACTTGGTTCATAATCAGAATACATTCTCATTGCTAACTCTTCTCAAAATGTTTCCATCTGTGACTTTAAGTGGAGAATGCCAGTTACTAACGCTGCACTCTGGCAACTACAGCTCTAATTTCTACAGTTCCAGCTTTTCAATGTTTTAAATATTAAAGTATTAACAGAGAAGAGTTTATAATTAATAAGTGGCAGGGGCAAAAAAAGAGAAGCAAAGCACATCCCTAAAAAGAAAACATTTATAAAATTGTCTATACACCATCACTTGGGCATGCGAGTCCCAAAAGAAACACAAAGAGACAGTTTGTTTTCCTTTTCTTCTGCAAAACTACAATGAAGTGATAATGACCTCAGGAGTGTGTGTGCGTGTGTGTTTATTCCATCTTTGGCCCATTTGATGTGGTTTTGGCCTAAGGAAAAGTTAGAAGCTAAATGTATTTTAAGTGGGCTTAACCCAAGATAAACACATGTCCCTGAGGTCATTATTTCCATTAGATGACAGCTTGCATAAAATATCAAAAGCATTGTAAAAACAGTGTAAACTTTAAAAATATATTCTTTCGTAGGCCAGCACGTCTTTTAGAAAGTGTATACTATTTCTAAGCAATTGTTTCTTCTATTGTCAAAGTTTCCTCTTCAGGAACAGGGAAACCAAAGTTTATTTGGACTTTGGCTATGCGTGAGATAGTCTGGGCTTTGTAAATCCTACACATAGCACTGGAAAATGCAAACAGTGTATCCAGGCAGAAATCATGCTCATCATGCTCATAACAACTGTGTACACAGTAATATCAATTAGCTGCACTGCAACTTCTAAGATTTGATCTACATAAGGAAGATTGTCAGTGCTTTAGAAACCATGCTAGTACTTTATTACGGATACACAAGCAATTTACTGGACAAAATCTATTCTTGTAACCAATAAAATTACATTAGTACAGTTTTGCCTTGCTTTTTGATACATGTTTTGAGTGGAGCGATGGCCAGCGAGCCAAGAAATCTGTTTGAAAAATTCACTTCTACCTCCACAGGTAAGTCAGAGGAGCAGAGAGTTCTCTCCTGTGCTCCAGCTTCCCCTTGCAGCTGGCAAAGTTTGTCAATAGAGTGTCTATTGACTCATCCTTCAGACCAACTCTCATTTTCTTCTCAACTCCCCTAGATACTAAACTTGCATGTTTTCTACTGCTTGTGCTTGAGCAATTCCATTCTGCTTATACCAACCATGTTGTAGAGGATCAGAGTTTGAAATCTGCTTTCCAAACAGAAGGCTAGGGATGCAAATATTCACTTTTGGGGAAAATTAACATAAACTCCCCTAAATATTGCTTTTTCTCCCCTTCTTTTTAAATGCCTAATTCTGCAGACCCTCTTGTTGCCCAGACCTTCTTTGTTCTCACTTTCTGCATTCTGAAAATCAAAATTAAAAAAAAGGAAAAATTTTACATTTGTTTTCCCAAAATTGTTTTGCCAAATACGATGTTGAATTAAAAGCTGCAAGTATTTCACAGTTCCAAGTGACCAAACCAATTTGGGAGGTATTGTGCCTTCAAGACATCAATTGTGCTGCAGTTAATTTACAACTTCTCTTTCCCATCCACACAGAACAGAAAAAAGTTAAAAGCTGAGATTTTTATCAATGAGCATGCTGCAAGACAAAAGCACAGCTGAGTCTAAATCCACACATGAGTTCCTTCTGTTTTCAGTCTGCCTCCTTCTCCTTAGTCTTGCTAGACTTTAACATTGTCCACAATGGTTCTTTTTGGTAATGATATCATTTTACTGGTTCAGGCAAAAGGTAGCAATTTTTTAACCTTTCAAGTGACATAGAGAAGAGTTTTCTGAACAGGGCACAGGAAAGCAAGAACAGACAGTTTCTAACAATACCATCACTTTGTTCTCTAATACAACTTCCTAAGATTACCTTTTGGTAAATTTTTGTTGATGCTAGTCCAGAGGGCAGTAGGCCTTCTCAGCCAAGACTGTTCTTTCATTTCTTTGGATCATTTATCCTTTCAAAGACAATCAGATACTACTACCCCATATTCTTAATAGGTTATCTTATGCCAGGTAAAAAAGAGATGACTTACACTAAATGTGTGGGTTAATTTGTGTAATGCCTGAAGTAGTTTTATGCAATTACAGAATATAAATGCATTGTTATGAGTAAAAAAGGGTTTGGGTTCTTGAAGGAATTTTAGAATTCAGATTGAAAGATTATGTGAGTGGCTTAGCAATATGACAAACATTGCTTACATGACCTTAGAAGTCTTAGAGCAGATTTCAATTTTGTCATTCCAGGAGAAGTTTCTTCCATTATTCTTGGTAACAATCTGCTGAACCCTTATTAGCCTCAGTAAATCAACATTCACAGTGAACTGGAATGATTTGCATGTAAATCTGCTATCATTGCTTCATTTATATGAGTACAGTCAGAGCCCTGTTCAAAGCAAGCAACAACTACAGTGTCCATTGTCACTATACCTACAGCTCAGCTCCTCCTGCATGGTTATGGGCAGCAGGATATTGTGGCACCATTCTGAAAATACTGACTCTGGCAAAGAAATTTTAGTTGCTAAATGTGTCAAGTTGGCAATGAAATGCCAAGTTATGGCTCAGTAATTTTCTTATTTGGGTAACTGGTACCCTCACTGTCACTGATACTTATGATGGTGATGATTTCATTTGTGGCCTTGTTTGGCCTGTTTTGGGTACTGCCATAAAATACTCCTCCTTTCACTGAATGGAAGGAATGAACAGCTGCCTGTCAGTTTTGTTGGCAATGAAGAACAGAGATACTAAGTGGAAAATGAGGAGAGAAAAGAAGAGGAAGAATTTAAAAAAGAAAAATAAAGACAAGGAAGAAGTAATTCAGTAGGGAATGCCATGTGTGGGACAGACAGTAAGAAATGGGGAAAACTGAGCAAAGACAATGAAGAAAAAAGGAAATTTGGTATTTATTTCAGAGAAAATCTATTGCCTTCAGTGATGCTAACGTGAACTCTGTCCAGACTTTTATTTTCATAGAAAATAACAAGGAGAGGTTCACAGGAAAAATAGAAAAAGGAAAAGGAAAAAGGAAAAGGAAAAAGGAAAAAGGAAAAAGGAAAAGGAAAAGAAAAAGAAAAAGAACAGTAAAAAACCTTATACACAAAGAAACAAAAGGGCAAGTTGAAGACAGAGCACAGTTTAGAAAGGAAAAGGAAATCCTGATAAAGCATAAAAAGAGAACTCAAATACTAATAACTGATGCAAAATAGTGTTTCCCTTTCTCATGCTCTGCTCCAGCTGTTTCTTCACGCTTACTGCATCCAAGCAGTATCCCCTTGTTGGGTTGTTTTCCTTTTTTAATTCCCCAACATTGAACAGGTACCTCTATAAATTAAAACGTTGCTACCATGAAAACTGTAACTCTCCATTTTAGGAAGTGAAGGAGACTCAAATTGCAATGCTGTTATGAGCGCACTCTGCTCTGTTCAGAAACAGGAGTGAGCTTGCCCTCTTAAAACTTCCCCAAGCAGTTGCACATTTCTAGGTGTTTGAATCCATAGTATTTTGGTTGCTAGGATTCCTGGCCCCCTTCCCCTCACTTCTGCCACTCTCTCTACTACTTACAAAATGACACTGAAAAGAAGGGAGGGGAGATGGCTTTAGAGCTTTGCTCTTATTTTCCATTCTCTTCTTTCCATGCCTAGTTCTCCTGGAATGGCAACAGCCAAGCACAGTTTTTTTCTTCCTGAAACAGTCCCATTCTGTGTTTTTGCAGTTATATCCATATTTTTGGTTTCAGTAGTGTTTCTCTAATTCCTGAATATCTTTTTAAGATTTGATCTTTATAGCATCTTCCTCTAACTTTTTTTTTAATATATGATCGTGTTTAAGCTTCATCCTTTTCTCCCTCTTTTTTTTTAAGGACTAAAATATGCAGGGGCGAGTAAAAATGCCTTTGAATAAAAGGCTAATTACACTTATATAATGTTACATTTCCTGCATTGAATTTGCATACTGCATCAATAGTTTTCAGAACACTTCCAAGAAATAACAAAGAAAAGAACAAGAACAGTCTATGCCAAGAACATCCCTAAAGAAAAAAAACAGCCATTCTTTTTGAATACTAAGAAAACAGTGTTTTATTGCTCAGAGCTCACGATATTCTCCCTCATTAGAAAAATATCTGCAAGCTGTAAACTATCTGCCCTGGCAGAGGATTCACAAATCACAACAATTACCTGCTTCTTTTGGATATTGAATCAGCTAATTACCCACCAAAGTTTGGATTGGACATCTGCTACCTGACTTATTTTAGTATCCACCACAGAGAGCTTCTTGGCAAAGGTTTTCAGCTTTTCCCCTCACCCACCTCTCAATAGGAAAATGGGAAATTATTTGGATACCATTACTAACCATTAAGTAAAAGTAGGATACTCTGGCCTAGGGTACTTGATCCCTGGGTGACCGATGGGATTTCTGTGTGCTTCAGGCCAAAATGAATATTAATGCAGGTGGAAGAAAAGTAAATGAGAGAAAGAAAAAGATGAGGGAGAAGGGGGAAAGAGATGGAGAAATAGACTTCTAGTGGGCTGAAAAACAAAATAACCAGTAGCCCCTAATGTAATATGAATTACAGTTTGGCAAGCACTAGGGATGAATCACAACATCTGGCATCCTAGGTGTTACTGTTTATCTAAACTACCAATAGCATCTGTATAAGCAAGTCCTGCCAGCACCATTGCCTAGTATCATCTTTTATGTTGGGAAACGGGTGTAAAAATGTTATACAAGGCCCTATTAAACATCCACTTTTGAAACTCTGGGCCAGAACTTCCTCCCCAAGGAGTAAATGCATCCATGCGTAGGCAATGGGCACTCCCCCTGAAATCACAGGAAGTTCCACCCCCTGAGGATTTGCCCCCCAGTAAAAAAGGTTTATGCTGCTTAAACTAATTGTGTGTACAGAGCCAGCAACTTGAGGCAACACCAGGGTAGGACCCCAGGCATCCCAACTGTGATAACTGCAGCCTGATACAAACACCAAACAATATTCCCTTCCTGGTT
Organism: Pithys albifrons albifrons; assembly: GCF_047495875.1. Classification (NCBI taxonomy): domain Eukaryota; kingdom Metazoa; phylum Chordata; class Aves; order Passeriformes; family Thamnophilidae; genus Pithys; species Pithys albifrons. Next base: position 33,457,563 of record NC_092460.1, on the reverse strand, counting down.
TCTGTTTGAGTGTACCAAGCTTAACACTCCATCTGTATTCATTCTCTAAATTTTTATCTAATTGTTCAACATAAAATTAGAGTGGCATTATGAAAAATGGGCTGATTCCTTCGCATGAGGACCATGTCCATCATAAAACCTATTATTTGCATTGAGAAGATTGAAAAATGGGCTCTGACCTGACTATACCTCTAGCTTTCCAAGAGACTAGATAACACAGAACAATGAAACCTAAATGGATAATTTGCCCTGGCATAAGAATTAAAACCAGGATTACATTGGTGTAATGTTATAAAAGATGAAGACAAAACACTGACTGTACTGCTGGGGCTGGCGTGTTCAGCTTTTGCATTTCATTGAAACTCACACTTATAATAAAGGAGGATTTAAAATTTTGCTTGCAGCTTCTGAGGTCTCCAGCTGATTTTTTTTTTTTTGTAAGTCCAGTCATTTTCTTATTAACCAGAAAGAAAATGATGGACCCCATTATGAAGTCCTGGAAAGATTTCATTAATTACATGGCCACCCTCTAGGCTCAGTAGATATTAAGTATCTGTTCCACTAGGAAATAGACAGAGATACTTTGATAACTTTTAAGCATAGTCTTACATATTTTGCAATTTACATTGCAAAACATCTTCTAGAATTATCCCTAATGAAGTAATTGTGAAATACAACACTTATTCTTAAAAAGAAAGAGTATGGGTGGGAAGGAGCAACCATCCAAGAGAGGATGTGTCACTCTGCTGCACATCGAAAGCATCTGAAACAACCATTTCTGCATAGCCAGCTCAGTTGTGGCAGTTGTAGACAAATCACTGTATTTTTCATTGCTTCTCTTTTACACACAAATTTTCTGTAGGAAATGAGTTTATGCACAGGTCACTCCCAAGACCAAGATCCCTCCTGACCTGGGGTCTGTATGGCATCACCTCTTCTACAGCCTTACTGTGCATAGCATGGCATCAACAACCTCTGAAACAGTTGCAAAATAAAGATGATGTTAGGCCTAAAAGTGAATTATGGCTATTTAAGTGCCAGCATTAACTATTTTCACCTTCAGGAACAATCAGAAAACCGTTGATTCAAGATGCAAGATTGAACATTGCAGTGGGAACATTTGGGTTTTTTCAATTCCCGCAGACCAGAAAAGTAGCTTTTGGCCTAAAGCAAATGAAAAAGGGTGAGAGAATGCCAAACAGAGAGACCTGGACCAGCTCGAGAAGTGGATCCATGGGAATTTCAGGTTTACTAAGGCCACATGCAAAGTGCTGCACCTGGGTGGGGACAACCCTCAACAGCAATCAATAAACAGATCAAGACCAGCCCTGCCCAGAAGGACTTGGAGGTGCTGGTGGAGGAGACGCTGGACATGACCCAGCCATGTGTCCTGGCAGCCCAGAAACCAACCGTGTCCTGAGCTGCATCCAAAGCAGGATTTTGCCCCTCTGCTCCACTCTGGTGAGACCCAACCTGCAGTGCCTCATTCAGCAGCTGCATCCTGTGTTCTCCTCAGCACAGGAAGGACATGGATCTGTCAGAGTAAGACCAGAGGAGGCACATCAGGTTTGGAGGGGTGAAGAACCTTTGCCATGAGACAGGACTAAGAGAATTGGGATTGTTCAGCCTGAAGAAGAAAAGGTGACCTAAACACAGCCTTCCAGTACCTGAAGGGAGCCTGCAAGAAAAATAGGGAGAAACTATATACAAGGGCCTGGAGAGACAGGACAAGGGGCAGTGGTTTCAAACTGAAAGAGGGTAGTTTAGATAATAGGAAGAAATTCTTTGCTGTGAATGTGGTGAGGCACTGGAAGAAGTTGCCCAGAGAAGCTGTGAATGCCCCATCCCTGGATGGAGCTCTAAACAATCTATTCTAATGGAGGTTGTCCCTGCCTACAGCACAGGAGTTGGGTACTAGATGATCCCTTCCAATCCAAGCCATTCTATAATTTTATGACATGCACCAGGTGCCCAGAAGCCAAATTATCTCACAAACTGGTTATAATCAATCTACAGCATTTCTTGTGATTTTTCTTCTGCTGAAAAGTTTTACAGTGCAGACAAATATTATCATAACAAAGCTTCAAGGCATGTTGAAAATGTAGGGAATCCATTTAAAAAATTGCATTTGATAATGTAAACTACAAGGTTTACTGCACAAATTTTATTATTCATGTACATATTTAATTCAGTAAAAAGGAACTGAACCAGAATTTATTTGTAACTGCCACAGGATTCCCATTTTATCACAGGATTCCCCAGAGTGCCACAGGAACAAGAAGGTCTTGATGCAGAATTTAGATCTAGCCTCCACACAGCACATGGAGTACGTGAAGTGCAAGCCAAGAGAAGGCAGCAAAGTGGATTCTTTCTCCATTTATGCTACATTATTGAAGTTAACAGCACTGCATGCAGTCACACCTGCCAGAATCCAAAACCAGGCCAATGAACATAATTTAAGACCCTTTAATTTTGAAACACAGCAACTAGCAATAGGCAAATCTATAGGGGCCAGAGATGGTTTTAGGTTTAGGACACAAACCAGAAGTGGAAATATTTATCCAGAGCTCATTCACTTTATCTGAGCCTCCTCCAGTTCTTGATGAATTTTGCATTTAGCTGAAGGTGCTATTGTTGAGAGTCATGGAACAAACTTCCTAAATTAACTGGGAGAATGACCAAAGCACTGTATGTGTCATAAGAGTTTCTCAGGATCTATGTAAAGGTAATTGCATTCAAATAGAGATTTAAATTAACAATCATTTGCTCTTCTTTCATCAAGTAAACTGTAAGCATTTAACCCTAGAGTCACCTCTTTCTATAAAGACACTTTTCTAGACCATTTCCAAGGCCTAGGAAGAGGACAAAGAGGCAAAAATGTTCTTCATTCTATGCCCAAATAAAACACAATTTCCTATTCTTTCTTGTCCCCAGCCTCAAAGCAGAATTCCTTTGGCCAGCTGATCAGAAAATGCTAAAGTTCCTCCAACTCAGCTCCTTAGAAATATTCTATCTGCTGTTAGTAGTAAAACCTAGAGAAATAAAAAAACCACTACAGAGTTCCATTTTCTAAACATATACAGTCATTTCTCCCTTAACTTTGAGGAGTTTCGTAGACTTAAATGGCAGAAAGATTAGCCTATGATATATAAAGGTATTTAACCAGTCTTAGTATTTTCAGGACAATGTAAAATCTGTAATACAAGTTCCAGAAGAATCTTGTTCACTCAGACAGAAGGATGGACAGAAAAAGACAGTCAAAGTAGGACAAAGCAACACTACTCCTTACCAGGACAAAATCTGGACAAAACCTATTTCTATTACTCCATTTTTATACTGGAGGATTTTTAATTTTTCCCAGGTCAGCTAAGTATTAATCTTCTCTGAGATCTAAGGAACTAAGAAATATGACTCACAAACATTTATCCTTCATTAACAAAAACATAAAAGAGGAGATTAATAAAAATTAGCCCTAACCTGCTGTTCAGCTTTAACTGTCACCTCAGGGTCTGACCACAGTCTCTTTTAATTACAGAGATGACTGATTCAGGATTCCAGTACTGAATCTGGAGATTGGTTGCATTTTCAGCAATTAATAGTAAGGAATTAAAGGTGTACATCACCAGCTGGGGACAAGAGGGAGCAGGAGAGCAGTGAAATGACTGGTTCCTGCATAAAAAAGCACTCTGAAGAAAGAGATGGCCAGAGCAGAGACCTGTGCACAGTGCAACTACTTTACAAAGTGTAGCCACACTGGTTTGCAGAGAGAAGCTGCCTTTCAGTCATCTCTGTCTGTTGCACAACATACACAGTTTAGGGCTAATCTGCCACTGACCGCTGCTGATTCGAGTCTGCATTGTAATCATGCAAACATCAGCCACCTAATATTTGTAACCTCTTTGCAAACACTGGCAAAGATTATTTTTTCAAATACAAATGGCTATCAAATACTTAATTCTTCCATAAGATCATGTGAAATCTTCCATAACTGATGCTTTAAATGGCTTGAGTTTTTATTGTGGAAGGAATTATCATGTTCCTTGCCTCAGCTGTAGAGTTTGAGTCATCAACTTTATTTCCTCCCTGAAACTCTCAAACACCTATTCCTCCTCACATGTTTCTAACAACAATGCATCAGGGTCCTTAAGCATATGATCACTGGTACGTGGGGCAGAGCCTACAGCAATAAGGGAGCAAGAAATGCTGTCAGTCAAAATGACATCTCACCACAAACCATGAGAGCTTGTGTCTGTGCAGAGCACTGAGGAGTCTGCTCCTACAACCACCATTTCAGTCTGGGGGGCCTGACAACAGAAAGGCATTCCAGAAGAGGAGAGTCTCTATTATGAGGTGACGTGAATGGAAAGAAATGTATGTGGCAATATGGGCATGTAGTAAACAAGGTGGAGAATGTTTATTTATGTACTGAAGCCTGAAAAGAGTAAACACATGAGAGGAATGGCAATAGTTTAGCAACAGCAAGGGGTGAACTTGAAGCAATATGATAAAAACAAGCAAAGGAAAAATTTAGTCTGAATTGGAGGAAATATTTCTTAATGGCAAGGTATATTAGGCTGTGGAATAGCTTCCCCAGAGACACCTCAATTGCTTGAGTAATTTAAAACTAGATGAGACAAAGCACTTGAGAATTCATTGAGGGAACAGTCATGCCCTGCCATTATCTAATAGGTGTTTTCCATCTCTAACTTGTGTGATTTAAATGACATTAATTGGCATTAGGGTGTGAATCAAAATAAAATACAACCCTTAAATGTTACCAGATACCAGAGTGATCAGTTTTCCTGTTACTGCTTTTCAGTAAAATGGAAGAAAGTAACAATAACTTTAGAGACCCGATTGTCATAATTAGTTACAGCAAATGTACATCACACTAAGAAATATTTTTAGAGTAATTCCATTCTGGTATTTTAAGCTGACAACTAAAATCTGTAACACCTACAAAAGAGCCTCTCAGTTGAGATGCTCCGGGTGCTTCACAAAGAGTAACTGAATCAAACTGAAGGATCTGAACTAGGAGTAAAGAAATTATTTTCCTTAGAGAATTATGTCTTGAAGACAGGGAAGCAAGATTAAAGTTTTCAAGTATAATAAACAAAATCAGCTCTGGAAAGGACTAGTTACATCAAGGATATTTCTCCATATACTAACTACTGATACATTTAATCTCTACCTCTCTAGTACACATCTAAAGTTACATGCTGCACTGAACTCCTATCATGTTTTTCAGTCACTTTGCTTAAAATTTGTGCTGTATCTTCTACTGTAGCTATAACCCAAAAGATTTTTTTCTTTAATGTAATCAGTTCTTTATGTTACCTTAGCTCTGCTCCCACAGAATTCAGAAGCATAAGATAGTAAAACAACACTAGAGACATTTAGAAACCTTATCCTCCAGACATAAGATTGCTACTGAATGTCTTGAAAATTTTCAAAAGCAGTGTCTGTGAAGGCTAGTTGGTAAATTTTATTAAAATTTTATTAAATTTTATTAAAATATTGAAGGTAATAGTTTTATAATTTCCAGAACTGGGGATGGTAAAACATCTTGCAAATTCCAGCAAAGCACTGGGACATACTGTGCAGAGTTCCTCATTTTAAGAATGCAGAAAGAGAATATATGTAACATGCCAAGGATCACTCTACAGGGAAAAGGAACAAAAACGTCATCCATTCAGGCACTCCTCCTAGCAAAGTTTGATGCCTGTATATCTCTAGAATCCAGCTGTAAATCTTTACTGTGAATAGGTGAAGGAAGCAGCCAAGTCCCCATGCAATCACAAACCACAGGAAGCAACTCCAGAGCAAATGTTCCCAATCAGAGGAGCCCTGTGCTGCCAGTTCATGGGCTGATGGAGAAGGATTGGAAAGGAGCAGAGAGGCATTTCTGTTAACATGGGACTTACACCATGAAGTGAATATCTGCTAACTGTAAAAGTATAAAGGGCTTTAGGTCAAATAATTTTGTGTGAATGCACTGAGGAGTGGTCACCCACATAGACAGCAATAGCTTCCAGCATGGGGCAACAAAATTTTTATGCAGCTCTCTTTTCTCCCTTCCAAATGATGCCAGTTTTTAAGCAATGACTCATGTTTGTGAGTTGAATAAATTAACACATTGAGCACCAGAAGTTTGGTTTTTTCTCATTTCAGTGTAGGGCTTGAGGTAACACAATAGTAGAGATCATAGAATGGCTTGGGTTGGAAGGTCCCTCAAAGGTCATCCAGTTCCAACCCTCCTGCCAGGGTCAGAAACACCTTCTACCTATAACAGGATTCTCAGAGTTCCATCCAACCTGCTCTTGAACCCTTTCAGGGATAGGGCATCCACAGCTTCTCTGGGAAATCAGGTTCAGGGCATCATCCCACTCACGGTAAAGAATTTCTCCCTAATATCCCATCTAAATCTACTCCCTATCAGTTTGAAGCAATTCCCCCTTGTCCTGTCACTCTATGCCCTTGTAAACAGTCTCTCTTCATATTTCTTTTAGGTTCCCTTCAGGCACTGGAAGGCCATAATTAGGTCACCCCAAAGTCTTCCCTTCTCCAGGCTGAACAATCCCAATTCTCTCAGTCTTTCCTAACAGAAAAGCTGCTTTATCCCTCTAATCAACTTGGTGGTGTCCTCTGGTCTTACTCCAACAGATTCATGTCCTTTCTGTGCTGGGAACCCCAAAGGTCAATGCAGCACTGCAGATGAGTCAGCTGGCTCTGGCTTTTTAAATTTTCATTGAAATTTTCATTGACTGAATCTGTCTATCTACAATGGAAGTGAACAATGTGGTCAAGAGTCTTTTACCAAAAAATACACTCTCATTTAGCCAACTAAATTAATTTCATGCCTGCTAGTGAACCCTACTCAGTTTTAATGTTCTGTGTCTTTCCTGACTTGGAGCAGATCTGAACCAGCAAAAGAAAAAGGCTCATGCAGTTAATAATGAACCACCTGAGCCACTCACTTCTGTCTTGATGCAAATTTACATTTTTAGGAGCCATTAGAGTTATTTAAATAATCTTTGTTCTCTGAAGAGCTCTCTCTCAGCCATGCATGCCATACAAGGCACCCCACATTGAAAGTCGACTCTCTGACCTTTTATTCTCAGGCTGGGGAATGAGACATGCCATGCACTCATAGACTCTGCCCCTGGGCACTACTGTGGGTAAGTTACTTGGACAGCACCTCTTGCCAGCTGATTCACAGAGTGGAATCTGCATAAGCTCTTGAAAAGAAATGCTCATTAATATTCCTAGCCAGAGGCAAGTGTGCTACAGCTCAGTGAGAGGAAGGGTCAGGGAAAGGGAAAAAAAAAAAAGAGCAAAAAGAAGGGAAAAGAATTGAAGGCCTCATAGAACAAGTCAATACCCCAAGACAAGTGGTCCCTTTGTTGACGGAAGAAGAACAGACCATTCTGCTCCAGGAAGAACTATGCAAATAGACTGGAAACAAGGAGATATTCTCTATTCTATTTTTATCAATAACCCAAGAGTATCAGACAGACTGTGACAGCTCCTTCCCCAAGGACAATTGAACAATTTAATGGAACCAAACAAAAGGACTGGGGACTTCCACGGGAGCACCGGCCCTCTTTTAGTCAACAAAGCAATTGTAAAATCTCCACATCCAGCTCAGAGCATTCTAGGGCAATGCTCCCTTTTCCCAGTATGCCCTCTTCCTCTATTTGCCATCTTCTGTTCCCCTCCCCATGCTCCATCCCTGGAATTACGTTTCTCTTCAGCTATGGAAATTTCCATCTTGCTACAGTGAGATGCAGAGAGCTCGGTAGTACAGGGATTCATAAGAAGGTTGCGACAGTACATATGTTTTTATCTGAAAACAGGAATTGCCTGCCATTCTCCTCCCCCACTTCTAGAAAAAGAGAAAAGAAGTAGAAAGAGGTGGTTATGTTAGTTATTCATTTTCTTTTGATCTAAGTGATATATCACTTTTCCTATTAGGATTTAATTTGCTTTAGCATGAAGAGATCAGCAAGTGAGTTCTGTTTTAATTAGACAGGTACTAAACAGTTTGATAGTAATTTGAATACTGACAAGCTGGAGTGCTCACTGGTCCATGAACAGAAATGATATTATAGTGTTCAACCTGCTTGAAGAGAAAAAGTCCCTTAAATATTTTACAGGCAAGAGGAAAAGAGAGAAAAAAGTTATGCTGAATGGTGAGATGAAACATGGGCAGTATGATGCCAAGGTTGACCTGTGAGACACCTGCAAAACTTGTTAGCTACCTGTCTATAGTTTCTGCTCCTTTGCAGGAGGCCTGATTTAGCAACATTTAGCACAGATAGGTTTGCAAAGTTAGAACACAGAGCCTAGAAGGCTGTCTCTCATAAGCAAGATTTTGGAGCACCAGTGTAGATGCCAGTGCCCAAAAAGAGTGAGTCATAAATATGTCATAAAAGGCAGCTGCATGCACAGAAAATGAGAAGCACGTAAATGTGGAACTTGTGCAGGTAGGCCTGCTGCTCCTTCCCACAGTGCATCCTTTGTGTGCTTCTTCAGGCTGTCCATAGCTATTGCTGCCTCCTGCTCCACACAACTTTTCCATGGGAGCTTTCCACAAGTAACATATTTATGGCAGCAGTTTCCCTCACCAAACCTTTTGTCTCACACAGCATGTGCACCAGCTTGCCAATGATTAATTCCTTAAAATAAAGACTACCTGTGAGCCTTTCCTGGGTTGCAGGAGACTCATCTCTTCACTCATCTCTCTTTTATTGCTCCTACAGGAGCTACTTCTTTCCTTCTCTGCCCTTACTCAGGAAAATTGTTCTTCCAGGAGTAGTGTTGCTGGCCCAGCAAGCAAAGGCTCTGTTTTATTTGAGATTTCTCCATTACTGCGGTTCAAAAACTAGAACAAAAAGTAGTGCATTGATGTTCTTACCGAGCTAACCAGAAATACATACATTTATATATGTATATCATACATGTATATCACAGGACAGCTGAAATCTTCAAGTTCTGAATACAGAAAGGTGAGCCATTATAATTAGTATTATCTCAGATATGCCAGTCTTTATTGCACCCACCAACTAACCTGATCCGGGAGAGACTCTGAATCATTAATACCTTGTACCGCAAGAGACATATTTATTTTTTCTGTTATCATTTGCATCAGAAGAGTTATTTCCCATGTCACTTAAGCAATGAGATGGATAATATTAAAGATCCAACACCAGGAAAATTAAAAACAAAACAAAGCCCAAGTGCAAGTACTAATGCAATATAAAACATACTAGGCTAATGAAAGGTCTCCTCAAAACATAGCCCTGATCCTGCTTTTGTGGGCAGAAATGAGGAACAAATGGTTCTAACAGCCTGGTGTGGTACCAAGATTTACAAACTCCCCTTTAGGGTTTTAAAAGCATGACACATCTGCTATCTTTAGGACTGAGAGCTGGAATTTCAAAGCTGCCAGAGTCTTTTAATTTCTTTGGGTTATGCATGTTTAACTCGTACAAATTTCTTTGAAAGTCCCATTAAAATATTCAAAACTGGGTCTTGTTTGAAGATGCTACATCGCATTTGTGCGAGGCAGAGCTGCCTAGTGCCTGGAAGCGGAGGGAGAGTAGAGCAGTCACCGTTACTCATTTCCATTCAGGACTCCTGCCTGAATCACTGGACATTCATAGGCAATATACCTTCATTTCCTCAGCTCATACACACATAAAATAGCATTTTCTCAGAATTAGGCTCTAAAGTTTATTTAGTCATAGTTTGTAAGCTTGTGTGTGTCTCACAATTATCTGGACTTAAGCCAATCACTCAGATGAAGACTTGCATCATGCAATGCTTCCCTAAATGGCTCAGCCTGTATAATAACAATCTCTAAATAATTAAGGACACAGCTTACAAAACCTTAATTTTCCTGCACTTTGGATTTATCCAGAAACTAAAAAGAAAGTATTGTTTACTTGGTTACCTTTCTTTTGCTCACTCCTAGTTCATGACCCTAATTTACTCTTCATGTCCCTTTCTTCAGTTTTTTTATTGAAATGCACTTTGCTTTGAAGCTAATTTTTCTTTGCTATTTACCACTGATGGCAGGCCCAATAAAACTCCCCTAGCTGACCCCAGCTTTTTGTCTAAAGCACAAATAATATTGTATTGAATAAAATCAAGGGGAAAACAACAAAGCCAGGGAGAAAAACAGACAAATGCTTTGCTCAGGCTTCACTCAAACACAAGTTACAGGAGTATGTGCTGTTGCTCCTGCTGTCATGTCCAAAGTTGCTGCAGATCTGTACTGCAAACACATCTCCTAAAAAGCAGCAGGGTTTCATGCTGGTTGCTGTAATAACAGTCTGACAAGCTGGCATGTTTGTAAGTGAGACAGATATTTATCTTCTGTTTTCATTAATCTGGTGTTGGTAAAATTTTTAAAATCTTGCGGACGTTCAGTTTCATCAGATGAATAGTCAACAGTGACAGTTTACAGGAAGGGCACTTACAAACATGTGTAAGAGCATATTTAAATCCCAGTGAAGGTAGACAAGGATTGATTGTTTCACTGAATTATATGTCAATCATTTTAACTTGCATGTTTCTAATACTAATTTTTCACCTCCAAGTTCCTTTCCTCTTGACTTTCCTGTGAAGTCTCTTTCTTCTTCCAAGTTCTCCTCTCCTTCTGCTTTTTAATTTGCTGGAGTTTTTTTCCATTTCAATACAACCAGCTTGAGGTAAAATTTCATCTTCCCACTTTCTTCCTGTTCTCATCCCTGGAAAAGTCTGTCTCTATTTCTGATGCTGCCTCTATGCTGATTCTCACTTACAACCATTTCCCCTTCTCCTGCCCTTTTCAGTGTGGAAAAGATATTGTGATGGAGACCCACAGTTAAAAAATCCTGATCCTTCAGCTCACAGCATTTTAATATCCTGCCCACCTCACACTCTGTTCAGTTTATCACTTCTAGTTTTTACTTTGCTTTCTCTCCAGGCTCCCCTTTCCCTGTGAAATACCCTTGAGGACCTAGAAGTGTCTTCCAACCTCTTCCATTGCCTTTCCTTGCAAGGACCACTTGTCTTACAGTGGCTGGAACAAAACTGTCAAATAGTATAACACAGATAGATGGACAAAATTGACTACTCATACTTTTGGTTTTACATCACTGATTTTGGTGATTTAAAGCCTTCAGTCAGGCTCATCTGCTGTCTAACAATCTCTCTGATTTTATTCTCCTGAGAATGTCAGTTTGGAATTGGATGGAAAATAAAAACTTCCAGACAACACTTGCCTTTAAAAGAGATTGCAGGAGTTTATTCCCAGTGTTGGCAATCCATCCAAAGATGATAACCCATCTCCATCCTCCTTTTAGAAGCGAGTTAAATTCAATGGTGTGTAGATTCCTAAGTATCTGAATCGCTTCTGAAAACAGTATTTAGGAGGATTTTTTTCAAATATTGACCTCTTTGGTTTAGGGATCCTCTTTTTTTCTATCTGTGCTCATAGTCAAAGCAGACCTGTGATCCATATGGCAGAGCAAATAATATCTACACTTTTCAGCATTATTTTCTACTCTGCAATATTTAAATATGTGAAACTAAAACTTCCAAACTGAGTTTTTAGCTGCAGACCTGTCAGACCTAAAGGTTTCTTTCTCAAAATAAAATGTTATTGTTAGTCCCCTGTATATGTGAATGTTACATCACTGCTCCCTTGATTTACCAGCACTACATAATGCTGCCTATCTGTGGGAACTAGAAGGTTCAACCACAAATGAGTCAAATCCAAAAGTTTCCTAAAAACTAAAATGGCAAACAATTAAGAATGGCTGAGTTCCTGTGCCTGGGAAGCTTTCACCTAGTGCAGTAGTTCCCAGCCTTTGCCAGGGAGCACACTTATTTCTCTTGGAGGGCCCATGCTTGTAGCTGTGCTCAGAGCAGAATCCCCACTTCAGGATACCTGGGACAATTGGGATAAGCAGATACAGGGGCTTTAGGACATAGTACTTGCACAAATACATGTATATTTTATTTAAAGTGCCATGGCTATTGAATTTTTCATGTACAGATGCTGGGCTGTAGGATGCCCACTTTTGTGTCCTCACTATTTGCAGGGAATACTGAGATTCAGATCATCCCAGCCACAGACAGAACTGTCCCATCCATTCTGCAGCTGCTGTGTTGGGGAAACATAGAAGAGAACGAGGGTCTTCCCAGAGTCTTGAAGGACAGTGAGACATGAGAGCCTAAGAAATAGCTGGCTGGAACATCCTGTGGTCCTTTAAGCCTGGAATTCAATCTGTGACAGCAGCAAGAGTAGAAGAGCATGTCAGCCAGGCCACACATGCTCCTTGAACTGCCCCAGCTCCACTGGCTGCTGTATTAACAAGATTAAAAGGAACTTCCCAGACCATTTCCTTCTGCTTATACTTACAGACATGGTGCCCATGCATTTCTGTAATCCCTTTTTGAATCTGCTAAAACAAAAGGCTGGCACAGTCCCAGCAGGCAGCAGGAGAGGGTTCCTGACAAAGAGCCCTAAACTGGGAAAAACACCTCCTTCTGGTCAGAAAATCACCAAAGTAATTCTGAGGGAGAAGGTGCAGGCTTGCCCCATTCCCGTATCCTTTCCTGTTGGCTCTGTCTGGTGTTCCACACTCATCTTGCTGTTTGGAGTGAGATAGCTCCTGTGTGATCTGTGAAGATTTACAGACTCAGAAAAACTAAGTGACAAATTGGTACAACGCAACGTTTAGGTCTAGCTGAAACATGAATCTTTAAAAAAACCCCAACAATTATTTGTGGGAGAACATTAAGAAAAAGCAAAATGAGTCATACTTCATTCTACACATAGCACTAATATTTTGAAGTCAGACCAGTATCTTCTACCTATTTAAAAGGGGAGTATGAACCTCTGTGTGTCTGAAGAATGGATGCACCCAGAAGAGAAAAGGTTACATACAATTCAAATAGTGTTAACAGCAAGGGAATTCGGTAGTGGTGGCATGATGAGACCTGTGCCATTCTTTTTAAAATAATTTAAAAATAGGTGTAATATCACTTTGTCTCCTGAGTTAAAGAAATCATTGACACAGGGCAAAATCTTGGTTTACCTTGGAAAACTCCAACTAAGTTAGAGCCATAATATCAGCCATTACACTGCCCTTTCCATTCCTGCCTTTCTCCTTGCGCTTTCTGTCATCACAATTTTGCTCAGAGCATATTCTTCTTTCTCCATATCTTTGATTCTTTTTTTATTTAACCCTGATTCTGAATTTCCTGAACATGTCACACTCATTTCTGAAGAATCACTGATGAACAGATATATACCTTGCTCCTTTTTCTGACCCAAGGCAGGATCTACTCTGCCTGTATCATTCCTGATGTTTAACTTTTCTGCAAGAGACTCAGTGCTGGAGTTCCCACAACCTCTCCTGCATAGTCTCTCCATTTTTATGTACTTGCACATCACTGTCACGTCCCCCCCTAGTCCTTTGCATCTTTATCTTACAAGAAAATTAAATTTCTCTCTCTTCATAGGTCACATTTCCTGGACCCATGATCACTATCACTGTTCTCCTCTGGATTTTCTGCAGCCAGTCCACATCATTTTTGAACTGCACTAAGCAAAAGCAGATACAGCTTTAAAGCTGAGGTCTTACAGATGCTAAATAAATCAGGAAAATTTTTTGAGTCATGTAGGCCATACTCCTGCTGATACCTCCCAGTATAATGTTTGGTTTTTTCACAACAGCATGACAACACTGGCAGGTTTATCTCATGCTCTACAGTATAACTCAGATGCTGTTCTACAGAACTTCTCTGAAAGGCTTTTTCCCCCTCTTATACTTCTGCAGCCAGTCATGTGACCCTGAGTGTGACACTTGCAGCTCTTCCTATCAAATTGCATTCAGTTTCTTTCAAACTATGAATTCATTTTGATGAGGATTATTTTTATTTTAATTGAGGCCTCCAACGTGATTTCACTCTCCTAGCACCATGTCATATGGGAATTTAATAAACACGCTTTCTGTTTTGTCACCCAAATTGGAATTGAAATATTGAATAGTCCGAAACCCAGGACAGGCTCCTGCAGAACACCTTCAATCCACTCTTTTATTTTGACAGCAAACCCCCGATAATTCTCCACATTCAGTTCTCTAATTGATTTTGTACCCAATCTACAGTAATTTCACCAATATTAAGTTTCCTATCTTACTTATCAAAATGTCACTAGAGACATTGTCAAAAGCCTAAAGGAAGGGAAAATATGACATCTGCTGCTTTTCCTTTATCCACAGGATCAAATGCCCTCTCACAAAAGGAAATCAAATTGTTTTGACATGATTTGTTCTTGACAAATCCATTTGGTGTCTATTCATCTTGTTAGCTTCTCTGTGCTTACATAACATTTCTTTGGTTACCTGATCCAGAATTTGTCTGGGTGTTGAGGGAAGGACAACAGGACCAAAATGCCCCAGCTTCTTGTCTCCTCCCACGCAAACACTGACAAAAGATATGCCTTTCCTAAGATTTCTGTGTCTCATCCAGTTCTCAAAGACAAGCCAGTGACAGCTCAGACTATTTCATCCCTCCCAAGCAGCAGTTCATTGAGCCCAGTTAACTTTGAAACATTTAGATATTTTCAGTCATGTTTTAGAAATCAAGGAGAGACAGTAGGAGTGTTTTTTACTTTGAATTATTGATCATCAAATCACAGTTTTTGCACGGAAATGCTTATAAGTCTGACCCACTCTGCGATCCTGAATCAGGCTGCTAGCCTGAACCCAAAGGGTTGCAAGCGCTCACAAGTTCCATCATAATTAAGCCTGTTTAATTGACCCTGTTATGGCTCACTTTCTCAGCTCTCTTGTGACTTGAGAGATGATATTTTCCTATTTAATGTCTCTGAAAAACATGTGAGTGGTATTTGTGGTGGTGGGTCAGCTCTCTCTTGACTGTGTGAAGAATCACAGACAACAGCCTAGTGTACTTGTACTGAGTTAATATTTCACTGCTTCTAAGGAAAAAGAATTAAATAAACAAACAACAACTCTTTTTGTTTGCTGTCCTTCTTTTCAAGTATCAGATATATCACAAGACTCTTGAAGTTAAAAACAGGGACAATAAAACCAGATTAATGCCAGCAAACCAGTCATATGCTGCTTGTTTTTACATGGCCTGATCATGTGCTGCCTCTTGAAGCTAGAGAAGAGTTTCATAGGTGCTTCAGCACTTTCTGAGATACTTTGACTGTGGTTATCAAAGCTTTTTAGCCCTAAGATTTGTGGCCATTACCAGGATATATATGTGGCAGCAGTTGCTAGCTCTGCTCACATGGGAAAACCCCAGAGGCATTTTTATACAGATGTTTTACTTTCCAGTTCTACTTTCATTCCAAGGATGGCCAATTAACGGATTAATTTCTGTTCCCTTAAACTCACTGACTTCAGCAGAGCAATCAAAGGCTAATCTCTTCTTGGAGTGGTCTTTTCACTCACTACCATCAAATAAACTTAATGTAAATTTGATTCAAAATTTGCCTTACTTAAACACAGTCATTGTACTGGGATGTTTTCCAGCAAACCTGACTTGGCACCTGCAAGCGAGGTAGGCACACTCCTTAACAGAGACAGTCCTGCAGCTTTCCAAAGACAAGTATGTGATCCTGCATGGGTTGGTCTCTGCACCCCAGCCCTTCAGTTAAATCAGTGAGATTATTCAAGGTCCTAATAATCCTCCAAACAAAAGTAGCTGCTAGCCTTGGTAAAGCTCAGAAGAAGAAATACCTACAGACAGCAAATGCAATCCACTACTGATCAACCCAGGCTGCTTTTCTCCCTGTACAAAGTACTATTAAAACCAGCTGTATGAAGTTGTGCCTTGAATTAGCGTAGTAGAAGTATTTCTCTCAGATTCCTAACCAGATCTTGCTGAATCTTCATGATTAGCAAGCTGAAGACACTGCCAATAAACAAGTCTGCTTTTCTCTCTCTTTCAGACATAGGACAAAATTGAAAGTGGTTTCTGCTTGGTAAATATCCTCACAGATGTTGGGAAGAGAAAGTCATTTTGGAATACCAGCACCAGGGAAGCTGGAAATAAAACTCCTCATTACTCTAATCCCCAAAGCTTTCTCGGAAATATGATTCTTGATTTTCCTTCTTCGTGTGTCTTTGATTCTTTCAAATATTTGGATGAAGCACTCATTTTGCAGTCAGAAATGACACCCCATTTGCTTTCTGCCTTCCCCTGGATCAGCATATTTTTTCTTTTGCTTTAAAAAAACCCAAAGCATTCTCGAATTGCAGCTCTTGACGGGCAGCAATGCCGCTTCTTTCCATCCCTGCGTGTACACACAGCAAGAGCAGCAGCAGCTGCCACTGGTGCACAGACCTCCTCCCCTCGGACTGACAACCTGTCTTAATGTTGAAAAACAGTTCAAGGTAGCACTTGAGACCAAACGTGCCATTTTCCTTGTCAAAATGAAAGCTGTAAATTTTAAGCCTAATGCTTAATGTATCCAGATATTGAACAGAGGGACTTTTATCCTCAGCTTAATGGTCTGTCTAAAATCATCAAAAAAGATTACTTTAAAATTCAGGGTCCTCAGAGGTCCCATAAAAATTGTGTGGAAGATTTTTTCAGTTTTTTTTTTGGGGGGGGGGGGTGTCAGAGGATCCTTTCATATTTTTCTTTTCTTTTTTTTTTCTCCAAATGCAAGGGGAAAGCATGTACAGAAAGATTTTAATCTCCTTTTTTTCCCTGAGCTTGAAAGACTCACAGACAAATCTGACTACATTCAGGGGAACAAGAGCTTCAGCTGGAGTAAATCATCCTAGCTCCACTAGTTTGTAAGAAACAAGAATGATTTACACCATCACGATCGTACCCCAGCAGTTTCCTTTAAAAACTGCACAGTGAAATGAGATCTAACACTTACAAGTGCTCCTCAGAGACACGGATTCTCAAAATCATGTCTCACTCAACCTGTCTGCTTTGTGGGTTTTGTTTATTTTGCTAACATTGGTTAGATGTCTAAGGATTTGAAGGTTCTGCTTATGTAGTTTTCAAATGTTAAATTGGGAGAATCAGCTGTATTTTCTTGCAGGGATTTTAGAGAGAGGGTTTGCCCAAACCTACCCTCAGTTGCAAACCCAAGTGCAGAGGAATTACTGGCAAAGCATTTGGTGTTAGTACAAACTTCCCCACTTTCCCCAAAACAGCAAAGCATCTCCTTTTCCCTGGCATTGCAGCACCTTCCAGTGCCCAGAGGTATCCGCCGCGGGCTAGAAGTGGGATTCGAACCAGGCAAAGGCAGGCAGCGATTGTAACAAGGCATTCATAAAACTTCAATTATAATACACATTCACCAAAACCTCCCATATATTAAAAATGTACATAAATGTATACTGACAAATCTTTCCCCCTCACTGCTGTAGCTTGGCAGAACTGAAATCCAAATGTATTTTAAATCTATGCAACTAAAAGCTTTTTGAGTGTGTCGGCATCTGTCCTTACCTACGAACCACACAGTGTAGCCTGTATTCAAACATTTGTCTGTTTGTCTGTAGCTTGCAATAAAAAGCATTATTAAAATATCAAGTGTACAGGGATTATAGGCTGCATTTTGAAATGTTGGTAAATACAGTGTTTATGTCAGGCCATAATGTTTCCAGAGAAGCTGTCAGTAGGAGCCAAATTTACTAAAACTTTCTAATTGTTTCTTTATTTCTGTTCCAAACTTTTTATTTTACTTTTTTCCAAACTAGGGAAAAAAAAAAAAACAACAACAACAACAAAAAAAACCAAAAAAACCACAACAGTTTCACATAACAGAAGCCTCTTGGACAAAATACATTCAGATTTAGGGCCGACGTACCATATCTGGAAATGACAGTTCCACAAATAAGTAGAATCCAGAAAATTCCTTGTTCGGTTATTGTGTGGCAAAAAGCAAAATTATCAGACAAGAACTTTGATTCTGATTTTACACACATGAACTGAAACCTTGCCAAGATTCTAGAAAACAAGGATATGTAAGTCCTAAAGTTTAGGATTATAATTTCTTTAAAGAAGCATAACAATATGTGTACATGCAGCTTTAGTGAACTGACAAAACATACTTGGCTCCCTGTGTTCAGCTGCTGTGAACCACTTTTTCCCCCCAGACTTTGAGACAAATTGATTTATATAATCTGGGTGTCTGTCTCTGTCTCTACAAAATGGTGCTGCAAACTTTACCAGGCTTACTTGCAAGATTTCTAGCACCTCCACTTTCTATTTTTGGTTAGCAATATCATATAAGCAACCTGATTTTTGTTTTTAAACCAGTCTTTCAGTCCTTCCATGTCCAAACTTCTTGTACACTTTGCTTACTGTTTAAATCACAAAAGGAATTTGATCTGACTTCAGATCTAGATAAAGGGCAAAGGTTTAGAAACATGTTTGTTGGCCAATTGTTGGTTTGGGGTTTTTTTTCCTCCCAGAGGTAATTACGTGCGGTTGTTGGGTTTAATGATGGACATCATATAAGAAAAAGTACATTTTTCCACAGCTTTGGCTCTACAAATAGTGTTATCCAAAATAGATAAATTTTAGTTTAAAATTAATTGCAAATATTATAAATGTTTTTGAAGCTTTTTCAAGAAAATACAAGAGTTTGCAGTTAATGCTTAGAAAGGAAAATAAGCTTCTCTGTACAATAACTCTCCGTTTCCAGAGGGTGTGAAATATATTTTCATAGTGCCAGATCGCCTGAGCTGGGAAATAAGACAATTCCAGAGAGAAGGCAGATGTGCCGTTCAGAAATCCCGCAGCAGTCCCAGCCATATTTCACTCAAGAGTCAGGGAAAAGTGCTGTAGAATTTCTACTGTGTTACCTGTGCCTGTTCCTCTCGGTTCAGTTGAGTACTCAAAATAAGAAAACCTATAATAAATACATTCCGTAATTGTTTGAATTGCTGCTGTGCATTCTGTCATAAATGGTTTATGGACAACCATCAATTCGTTCTGTTCATCACTCTAACAAGTTCAATGTACTATTCAGAGCAAAGGATGACTATTTATTTAACAGCTTTTGGCAGGAAAATTTGTTGCGTGCCACAACTTTACAAAGAGCATTAAAATCAATGAAAATTTATAAACCAAAGACTTGGAATTATACTTTGGATTCCCATAATTCATCAGAATAAAGCTGTCAGATACCTTTTATTATAAATTAATAGCATGCTGTCTAGCAGCCTGGCAGCAGCAGCCGTTTTGTCAGGTTAGCAGTGACATCTTGTGGTATTTTTACCCATTGCCACTGGTTTCAGCTTCCCCATAAACGTTATATCTCCTCATAGTACAGAAAGTATGTAAAGGGAAAAAATGCAGTAGATTGTGCAGATATTGGCATCATTTAGGTATTTTAATTACAAAGAAGGAGTTGTGATCTTTGTGATTACAAAGAAAGAGTTAGTATGCTGTTACTAATTCAATCTAGAAATCTGGAATACTAGAGAAGATTTTTATGTACTTTTACCAGTCATTTTATATATTTATTGTTCTTATATTACATTTATTGTAAATTCACTAATTTCCTAATGTTGCTTTTGGTATCATTATAATCCATATTTATTTAGTGTGAAGATGGACTTTCTCTCACATGACATTGGTTTGTGAAATGGATTTCTGCCGTTTCCATATTCTGCAGGACAGTCACTCTTGCTTTAATGTTAATAAAAATGAAAGCACAGTCTTTAATAAATTCCTGATTTTCACTTGTTTTTCTCTGTTTTCTGTGACTAGAGAATAATACATGGAAGTTTTAAAGAAACTGTATCTGTTTCCAGCAGCTCTGTTGGCTTACAGAGGTCCTGATGATAAAAAAGAATACATGAAAAGATGATGTGTGAAAGTGTTCTTTCTACTGTATAATGTCATGGGATAAAGAGCTGATAGTCTTCCAGCTGTAAGAGTGAATGGTAACATGCATATACGGAGTAATTTGTGCATACTCACACCCTTATTTTTCTATGTATTCTGATCTGACTTATATTCTTAAGAAGAAAAGTCTGTGTTTATTTCTCCACTGAGAGAAATAATCGCTCGTGCAGCAATTCCTGGGCTAACAGGCTCAGCTGTGGGACACACAGCAATAACTGGGCACTGGATCAGCAGAGGCATTGAGGGGTGAGAGCCAAGGGGTCTGTGCCCAGGTTCCTACAGAGATCTGATGCAAAGTGCCACATGCAACCTGCTGTCAGCAGCAGCTGCCTCCCATCATGGGCATCTTCAAAGTCATTTTTCCTTAGTTTCCCTGTAAGCAACTGCTAGCTATCATAGGGGTGTGTTATAAATGGGTTGGGGAGGTCTCATTCCTGTAAGGATGTGATCCCTGCTATTAAAAAGCATCTGAAAGTCTGGGCTAGTGACAGGCAGCTCCTGCCCACTCACAGTACTCCCACTTCTGCCTCTCCAGTTGTGTGCGCCTCAGTCTTAATTCTACAAACTGTCTTTCCAGAGAGAGAAAATGTTCTTTTCTGCCCAGGAAATGATGTGGGGACAGGGAGATGAGCACCGGGTCAGTCTGGAACTGCATGGTGGAGCTGAACACAGGTTTCCCTAAACCAGTGCCACAGCCAAGGGAGCATCTTCCCATTCCACTTGTGAGCTGCTGCTCTCAGGAGCTTCCCAGCCCACTTCACATCCTAAGCAGCCTCTGCAGAAATACCTGAAGCTTCCCTGACCTTCAATGGTATAATAAGGTATTGAGTTAGAGGAACTGCTTCTCTTGCTATCAGTCTATAACTAGAAAGTCTGATTCAAAAACACCTAGGATAAGCAGTGAACATCCTGCCTAACTTCAGCCATCTAAAGATAGACATCTAGCCTGAACTACCTCTCTAGGATTCCTCTGCTGTCAATGTGAAGGGATAAACATCTCCAAAAACAGATTTATCTCACCTTTCTGAGATAAGACACTGTCTGAAGGTGCTTATCTCTTTCCATTAACTACAGAGGGAATCCAGGTGACTAGTTCAGACTGGATGCTAGAAGGCTGAAATTAAGTCAAGTAAATCCCACCCATAGATAGGGAGTTGTATGAAAAATAAAGATGGAAAGAGTGGGGGTTCCAAGCAGTCAGAAATCAGACAGCTGCCTGACAGTCACCTCACTGCCAATCCCTACACTTTCATTTAAATTTCAACCCAGCATTTCTACAGCAAGGTATGATGACCTTAGAAAAATATCAGCATTTTAATAACCAAGAGATATACCATCAAAAGCTTAAGTATAATACATGTCATCTCAGTAGAGATGCCTCTTAGTACGAATTTACACAAAAATAAGAGCTTTTAAAGTTTTAGTCTCAGCACTTTGCAATACTGCCTGTTTCTGCAATTTTATAAGAAATCTTAGATAGGGGTGTTCATCTGAAACTGCAGCTCTTTTAGCATGCAACATTGCAAAAATTTTTGGGAGGGAATAAGGGGTCTACTGAAAAAAAAAAGAAGAAGGAAAAACAAAACACCACACACACACACACTATATTATTAGAAAGTTACAAGGGGAAGATGCTAAATCCACAATGAATATCAATATTTCATGTTCAAAGGGCAAATAAGGATAACTCTATGCTGTTATTTTAAAGGATGTCACACCAACACAGCTCACTTATGATTTTTCTTCTGCAACATTCACAAAACAGTTCTACAGGTCCCAGAAGGCTCCTTACCATGCAGAGACATGGATTATAATTTCTGAAATGGATTAACATTTCCAATGTATCACTTGTGGTTATATTGCTCTTAGACAGTGTCTATCTGCTCTAACCTCCAAGATTTGTTTAGAGTTGCTCACACACTGCTAAAATTATTTCTAAGAGCAAAAACTTACACCTTCTTTGTCATGTTTTCATAAATTACATTTTAAATTATCTCAAGATTTTAGCTGTTCCAGTCTTAAGAACTTTTGTTCTCTTTTCTCACTTCATTGATTCTTCATAATTCAGCTTGTCTGTCACTCAAAAATAAACATCTAAAAGCTGCATTTAGCCTGATGCTCAAGTCATCAGGGCATTCCTTGGGCATCCATGAAGACCCCTGTCTGGGGCGAAGGAGATGTAGCCTGGCAGGTCATTTGTGTGCAGAAAGCTTGTGACACAGTTGTCTGCCTGTGCTGGCCTTTGAGTGAAAGCACAAGCTGATATGGGTGCTTGCAGGTTTATGAAATTCCTATGCCTAATCATATACAATTAAAATAATAAACAGATAACAATACAGATTAAAATGGGATAGAACAGCAGTAACCTGCTATAAAGAGCAAGGAGACTCATGGGATTAGCCCGTCCCCAGTGTGCACATGTGTCTGAGAAGGGCTGTCACAGTACATTTTACAACAGATTTAGCAGATTTGGTGAAAGAAATTCCCCACCTGTCCTCATTTTAGCCACTGCAAGGCACAGAACTCCATCACACAACAGTCATCCCTACAAATCAGAGCTCTTCAAGGGGCCAAATTCAGGAACAATGGGTAAAGTGCAATATGCCAGACCCCTTTTGAGCTATTCATACCCTCTGACTGATATGCAAAGTAACACCAGGTCTCTGCAGTGGCAGAATTGACACAGGAGGGAGCTGGAAGAGACTAAACTGCAACAGCACTTTCAGTGTCAGTTTTCACCTGAGCACCCACGCACTCTCCTCTCTTCTGGCCCATCAAAATAAAACTATGATGTAGGGTCTTTTTGCAAGGCACTTTCAAGATTCACACATCAATTCTAACTGGTCATTTAGGCTTTATAGGTCAACTGCAAAATGAAGTTAGGAAATGACACCAGGGGAATAACCTGCAATCAGCTAGAGCACAGCTGCAGAAACCTGTACCACACCTTTGCGTTCTTCATTTTCAACCTGAATTGATCTGCCTGTTTTCATATCTTAATTTCAGCCTGGGATGCATACTTATCCTAGAAAGCTTTTAATAGCTTATTTTCTCTGGCCTTCAGAATGACATGTGTAGCCTCACAGCTCATCTCTGGTTCACCACAGCTGAAGGCATCTCAGTGAGTCACATCTGCAGTCTTACATGGGGCTGAACCACATGTTTGGTTTGGTGTGGCGAAGCAACCAGACAGTAAAACAAGCAGAAGAAAATACTTTGTTATTCTGCAGAGCGCGTTGCCACGAGTGTTACTGGGGCACAGATGTTAAAACCAGTATGAGTAAGCCAAGTCTTGAGGTTTGTGCCATCCATCACTCACAAGCAAGGAAGAAGAGATACAGTATATTATGGGAAGGACTGTGCAGCAATTGTCTCTTTGGGAGTTCCTGGAATTACTGCTGAAATGTCTGGTTCTTACCCAGCCATGGTAACATCCAGTGATGAATGGACTGCTGCTCAGGACCAAGCCTGAAGGTTTCTACTTTCCTAAAAATGCATCTAAAAGCTTAAAAGAACATGTTCCCAACATCTGCGCTTTTCAAAAAAATCAACACAGAACTAGTGCAAACCTTTTCTTACGAGACTGAGGTTTTCTGTACCTCTGGATCAAGTAGAATTAGAATTACTATATCACAAAGAATAGATTTCTTGTGATAGAGCACAAACTAAAGAGCATGAGTTCTTAAGGTTGCACAAACATGAACGTAAAAGAGCCTCAGCTCACTCAGTGCTTAGGTGTCTTGTTTTCAAAAACTCTTGGAGCTAGGAAATGTCCTTATTTTTTGAGAGCTGGACTAGAGACACCTGAAAACAGTGTCTCGAAATGAAGACTTTGCTGCCATAAACAGTAGTCAATGCAAGACCTAAGCAGTGACAAACTCTGGAAAATATATTGATTGTTGAAATTCAGGCAAATTAAGCAGAAAAAAAAATTGTAAAGCTTGCTCCCTAAAACTTGGGTTACATCCACTTTTGCTTCCAAGTCCCTGTATATTAAGCAGGTCATAAAAGCATACTGGGAAGCTGT
This sequence comes from Pithys albifrons albifrons, assembly GCF_047495875.1. Lineage (NCBI taxonomy): Eukaryota > Metazoa > Chordata > Aves > Passeriformes > Thamnophilidae > Pithys > Pithys albifrons. The sequence continues at coordinate 33,433,628 of NC_092460.1, read as the reverse complement.
TTGAATTCCTCAGATGAGAAGTGCCAAAAGCTTTCTCCAAGCTCAGAACTAGAGCTAGTTAGAAAACAGGAAATGTTTTGCATAACATTTTTGCCATCCAGGGAGCTGAACATTATTCATTATTAAGACGACAAACATGAAGCAAAGGTTTCTTACTAAAAAGACAAGCAAATGTTATGTATAGAAGCATTCCTCCAGAGTGAGACCAAGAAAGAAAAACTAACTACTGATGGCAATTAGTTTCAGATAAAATAATTGGTTTAGACCAATCTAGTCCTATCCCTTGGTAATGTATTTTTCTCCCATGTCCCTGAGTACTCAGAATGCACAATTGTTTGGTATTGTCACCTAAAGAAAGCTGAAAGGGCACAAAGCCAGGGCTTGCAAACCTCATCCACAGGCTTTGCTTGTTGCTTCTGGGTAGCAGCTCTGCCATCTTTATGAACTCTCCAGTCCTTCCAATTTCCTAACATAATTTCACATTACAAATATGTTACAGAAGGAATAATGACATAGATAATATACCGAGAACTTCGTTAAACTAAATACAACATATGGTGCTTATTTTCTGGCAGCAAGTCACACTAAGGACAGGGAGAAATTCCAGCCCCAAAGATAGTTTCATCAGCAAGGACAATGACAAGGGAACACTACAAATACCTCACTGGAAACAAGTGTCTTAATTTACAGCAGCATTATACCCTTTTTATAGTTATTCTGCCAACCACATGGAAGAAAAGGCTTGGCTGGTAAGCACAAAAACAGTGTTTGAGGTGAAGGCAAAAACTGCTCAACTTAAGCAAATAAAGTAGGAGAGAACCAATGACATGCGTGCAGTTGGCTTTTTAGGCTCATAATTTAGAGCCCTCTTTGCGCAACTAACACAAAAATGTTCAGATACATCCTGAGTTATTTGAAAATATAGAAAAACAAGTCCATGATGCCTGCTCTCAGAAGCCTCTATGTAGAGACATATTAGCAATCCAACCTTTAATGGCTTTGGGGTTTTTTCATTGGAGGCCTTTGGCTGAAGTCTGAAGGTGCAACATAAAAAATCAAAAAATTACTTGCAAAAAAGAGCTAATAGCTAAAATTCATATTAAGCATCCCATAGGCTGTGTTTAAGTGTAGAAGAAAAGGTTTGAGTACTGATTACATAAATAAGTGTTAAGTATGTAAAAAACAGGTCTCCAATTCAAATGTTCAATATTACTATTTTTATTATATAAAAATATTTTCATTATATAAAAACAACTCTATGCTTAAAATTATTTTTAAAAGCATACAGAAATGTTTTAATTCTCCAACAATGAAGCTAACCAACAATATACAGTTGTTTTAAATTTAAGAAAAGTACATCAGAAGGTAAGACTCCATGACTGGTGCACACTGTATCTACACACTGAGATGTTTGTAAAAACCAGTTTATAAATCAGTGTTTATAGGACCCTGGGCACCCCATAAGTCTGAAGTAATTTCTACCAAATGTGAAGTCATAATAAAAATCCTAAAACTGTCTAAGATACAAGAGTCCATCAGCAACAAAACAGGGGAAAATATGCCAATTTACATGTTCAAAACCTGTGTTTTTTCTCTACATTGTTCCTCTCAAATACAAAGCAGTATTTTTAAAAAAAAATAATCACACTTGAGCGCAGAATGTGCTTGGAGCATGGTTTGCAAAACGATGGGGGGATGGATGGCCTTAGCTAGTAAAGGAAAACGGAGCGGGAGGAGGCAAGCAAGAGCTTGCATATGTACGTTACCATATGGGCTCAAGAGATATTAGTTACAAGACAATTCAACCCTATAAACAGAGAAAAATAATTGTGACAAAAGAAGCTGAACCTCTGCAATCAGGTATAAAAGAGAAATTGTGTGTGCAAATTAGAACCCTAAGTTCACAGTGAGATATTTTTTACCCAAGGATAAAATCTTTTCACTAGATTAAGGATGTAAATATCAAAATTCAAAGTGATGGAACAGTTTCAGATGTAAAAAGATGCCTTTCTTCATTGTCCCTGAATGCCAGTTCTCTGCTGTCTCTCACTAGGATAAGTGCACAGGACAGCTAAGAGGTGACTTTACTGGTAAATGGGTTTGGTTGTTTTTTTTTCTCACCTGTTACATTGAAATGCCCACTACTGTTTGTGATCACAATTGTCAAGTATATAGAAATGTAGCCTAGCCAGGATGCAATAAATGACAAAGAATATTTTCAGCACAGAAGATAAATTTTCCAGTTTCTAGGCAGTACTTTAATGACTACAAAGTACATGAGAAAAGATTAGCACTATAGTACATGTTATTCAGGCTTCATTGCCAGCATTGTGTGGGTATCATCCCTGGCCATGGAGGGCATGACATGGACACAGGGCTTACACCACCCTTTCTCTTTCACTTCTAATCACACCCTGTCCACCTCCCTTTTTCTGAGCCAGTGCTGCCCAGTCCTCCCAGAGCTGCTGCAGCTGAAATTCAGGGAACTAGGATGTATGGTAGGCATGCAGTGTGTATGTGGAGTCCTCCATGCAAGAAAGCTGCAACAGCAGGAGGTCAGACTGGGACAGAGACATCCCATGCCAAAAACTCCTGTGCATAGTCAGAAAATACCTCCATTCCCAAAGTAGGTATTTGCTCAAAGACAGGCCTGCTTTGCTTACTACGAAATCACTACATATGAATCTCTCCAATTCCACTCAATAAGGAGGCAAGATTTTTTTCAAGAATTACACATGGCTTATCCTTTCTATCAGTTACACTTAAAATACCATTCACAGATAAGCAGAAGCAACAACCACTCACTTTATCATAACTAAACAGCACAGCAGCTCACATAAAATGTGTATACACTAGTTAAGGTTAGCTTTCCTAAGCTTCCCCATGATATATACAAAAACATGACAATAGCTTTTCAAGTTATAAAGCATTTAGATGTTACTGAAAGAGGCAATCATATTCTGCAGCTAAAGTGTGAAGAAGTTGCTTGATTATCTGCATAAACCTGGTATACTTTTCCTGAGCTATGAAAGGATAAAACTTCCCCTCTTCCTTTGAAGTATTATTTTTAATAACATCTTAAAGATTTTTGCATGTCTTTTACTCCCCCTGCTTTGTAAAAAGAACATAAGTATCCTAGGACTGCTGAGTTTGGAACATGTGAATTATAGAGATCTTTAAGCCTTCACAGCAGCTGTTTTTCAAGCCTTGTTCTTATATCATAAAAGATAGAATTAAATGAAAAGTAAATCAGAGCTCCAGGAAGAAAATGTATTTGATCCTGCAAGACATTTCAGGAAAGCACTTAAGAATCTTCCTAATTAATTGGATTGTTCATTTCTGTATGAAGATGTGCCTGTCTAAAAACTTAGCTGGACTAGGCTGAAATTCTAGAACATCCTAGTCCTGACATCTTCCATTACTGGTGGTCCTCATCACAAAGGAAATACTGCTGCAAAACTGTAACAGCAACATAGGATGGACAGATAATTTTTTTTATTACAAAAACTGAAATGAAACAATTTTCACTCTTACACTCAGAAATACCAGTGTGGGCAGTGCCAAGAAATTCATCTAGCCACTGGACCCAGCAGTGCTTGTGTCCAGCTATTAGGTCCAGGATCCTTTGGGGGATGCCAGGGAAGACAAGGGACACCAAGAGCTCCTTATGCCCCATAGGTTCCTTCTTTGATGTGCAACAAAGTGTTTGAAGTGTTTGTGCCTTTTTACACCCTTCTGGAGCTGACAATGATCACCATCTTCACCCTGCCCCACCTCTGCAAGTCATTAGAAATTGTTCCCACCTCTTCACCTGCACAGCTGAGTGTCCTGTGAAAGTGCAGGTAGATGTAGTGGGGTCTTAATGCACTGCTGACCTGTGAGCCACCAACACATGGGCTTGTAGAGAGAGACTAACCTACATATCAGACAGCTAAGCTGAGGCAGATCTGAATGTTTATACTTGGAGCTTCATGAGTAGAAGATGTTCTAGTCTGGCAAAAACTACCTGCTGCATTGCCTGTAGGGGACTAGAGACATATTGCCACCCTACCACAGCTACAGCAACAGGGAGCCACTCTAACCTGCATAAATTTCATTTACATCAATCATATTTCTTTACCTGACAGTTCTGCCTCAGGAATAAGATTCAATTTTGTAAGAAAAACAGTAAGTAGGAGCATGTCTCCCATAAGAACATGATGATAAGCTTGAGTGCCCTGAATTGCACCAAAAGACATATTCTAGATATACAAATGGACATACATGACTGAAAGCAATAGTAACAATAGTCTTGTAGCAAAGATGTGTATCTCACTGAGTTGGACCTCAGCCTTCCTCTTTCCTGTTTTCCTAAGTGCCAAGATTTTAGCTTTAGCACTTCATTTCTAGCTTGTGGGGGAGGATATGTGGAATGGGCTTCTCTCCCTATACAGTGAATATAGAGGAAAAGAATTTTTTTTTTACTGCTTGCTTTTCCTTTGTCCTATAAATGCAGCATGACATTTGTTGGCCTGTTACCATCAACAGCCCAAATCCCAGGGGTCTTGAAAGCAACTTGAGGAGCGTTAGCACTGAGAACAGGTCAGGGGGGCTTCCTGGAGCACAGACTCAGAGAGTGCTGGCTGTTCTGTATGCATCTACATTTAGCCTTTTTGCTTGACTTGTGATCTCAAATTCTGGGAGCCGATACATAATAAACCAAAACAGCTGGAGAAAGCTCTTTCTGGATTATGCCCAAGTGGAGCAGTCGCATGAAGGATTTCAGCAGCTTCCAAGGAAGAAGTTCAAAGACAGCAAGGCGTGTCACAACTCTGGCAAGCTGCTGCAGTCTCCTCGGTGGAAAATTATGTTGAATATGAACTGTTGGAAAAAGTGTCTCTCTCTCTCTTACATACAGAAGACAATACAATTTACCCCAGTGAGTTTAATCACACAATTCCCTCAAAGAAGCCAAATTTCCCACTTAAAAGGTCTTAATTTATCCCATTTCTAGTAAAAACTCCCAATTGTTTATGTTTGTTAAATAATATCAAGAATCTTTACACAAATTTGGTGCAAATAAGAGTAAACAGGCATAGCTCCACTGTAGTCAGGGTTACTAAACTGATGTGAAAATGCTTACTGGTTACAAAGCAAAAACATTTGCAGAAGCTCACACTGGAAACTCTACAGACAAACAGGATCAAACTCTTTTCAGCCACATGGCTGGAGACCAGATAAAATTTACTGACAGCAATACAATGACTGTGATTCACAGGGAGGTGGCATAAAGTCAGAATTTGGCCCACATAATTTTGTGGATAGCATTAAGAAATCAAATTCTTTGTTGCTGTAAATAGAAGAGAAAGTCTTTAAATAGGAATCATACAAAGGAAGTTTGTAGCATCATTGTATCAAGGAAGCCAGACCTTCTGCAAACGCAAATTAAAAGCAGCATCACTGGAAAGCATGTAGCTCTGCAAATTTATAGCTGTTGAAGGTCTGGCTCTCAAACCAAATAGAAATCTTGGCAGTGTTCTTGGCAAGGATAACAACGGAGGTAGGATTTATAAAGGAACTTTTATCTTCAGGGTGTTTTATGAACTAATTTTTTCTCCCAATATTTCTAAGGTAACCAAACCCCTCTTTGTGTTTTTACTGGTATCTCAGCTTTGAATATGAAAAGATGCTCCCAGTCCTGACAAAGATAAAAATGTGTTTGCACATATAATTGCACATGAATTCCACCCCATTCATGAGGAACAGTATTTCCTGACACAGACTTCCAGCACCTGGCCTCCACTGCAATCACCTGCTCTTTCCTAGAGTCCCATCTTCTCCAGCAAGAACCATGGAATTTCAGAATGGTTTGGAAGGGACTTGAAAGATCACCTCCTTCTAACCCACCTGCCACGGGTAGGGACACCTCCCACCAGAGAAGGCAGCTCAGGGCCTGTTCTACATGGATTTGGAACACTTCCAGGGATGTGGCATCCACAGCTTCTCTGGGCAGCCTGTGCCAGTGCCTCACCACCCTCACAGTGAAGAATTTATTCCATATATCTAAGCTAAATTCAGTTTGAATGCATTACTTTTCTTCCTATCACTACAGTTCCTGTTGAATATTCTTCTTCAGTTTCCTTGGAGGCTCCTTCAGATTCGGGAAGAAAGAAGTGACATTCATGGGCAGAGCACCCTTCTCTTCTTCAGTGCAAATATTTTACCTGTACTGACACTAAGAAAAAGTCTTTTCTCTTATTTCAGATTTTGTTTCTAGGACATGGATCCCAAAATTGCAGGGGAAGGGAAAAAAACCAAAACCCCACATTACTTTCTCCCTCCTGCCTTTCCAGGACTGCTAATGGTCCATGGCAGCATTTCTTCTCAGAGGAGGCTCCTCCTCAGAGCCAGTTCTGCTCTGCCCCCACTTTCCTCTCTCCCACCCTGCAAGCAATCCCTGCACATGCAGCCAAAGGGCAACGCTGTGCCTGTTCTCCTGGGAGAAACTCCACCCTCTGTAAGTCACTCTGTTATGTTTAAATGTCTAAAGGATTTTCAATATTTTCAGCTTAGTGGGCTTTTTCTTCCCCACCTATTTCTAAGCTAAACCATAACCATCGTAAGTGAAGATCAATTTTCTTTAAACCAAATGTCAGGTGCCTGCAAGACACAATATTCTCACATATAATTGTGTGTGAAACAACAAACACCAGAACAAAAAATTATGAACAAATTCTTAAAATGTAAATCCTAAAGATATTTTTGTATTACTTGCAGAGGAAACAAAGTATAATTCAAGCTTCAATTGGTCATAACCCAAAAAGATAAATGTAGGATATTATTATACAATGTAGGATTAATGTCTCAGTCATGTGATATTATTTTACACATACCTTAACTCTCAATGATGTAACTATATAAACCCATAAAAAGGTTGTTATTTCAATTAAATAAGGAACCCCATAATTAAGGTTCTTTCTCCAATTTTTGCTCATTTATGAGGATGTTTTAATATCTCAGGATTAAGACTACACATATTCAGCTTGCCGGGTCATGTCAGCATCCTTACACAATAACCAGAACTAGCAGTACTAATTTCTTTTCCTAGAGGTGTTCACACTCTATTTTAGGCCTTAAGGAGTTACTGAATAAACCTAAAGAGGCAGTAAATTATTTGTTATACCTATGCACAACCAGCTCCCTTCAGCAGCAAGCTTTGAGTTTTAAAGACTCAAGGTTCCAGATAGAACTTTATTGCTTTCTTGTGGTTTCTTGGTTTGGTTTTAGTTTCCCAGATCCAGAATAAACCCTCTTGACAGTAAATGTTGCAACAATGATGCTTGCTTTGATCTCTAAAAGATTTTAAGTGACTAAAGATCTCAAACAGCTTTAGGTTGTACTTGAAAGTGCGACTGGCTCAGATGTGAAGGGTTGTTTCAGAAAGTGCCATCAATACAATGGTGTTTAATTATCAAGTTCTTGCGTTATTTGTGATGATAAGGGGCCTCCTACTCCCTTTTAAGCTTTTAAACATACCACACAGGTGGAATACGGTAATATTTTGTCCCAGATTTTCACAAGTGAGTAATTAGCAGTTAACTTACTAAGGGAAGGAGAGGAGAGGTGAAGAACATTTCTCCTCTCACAGAAATAATGTACAGAAGTTTCAAAGAGCTTGAAATAACATGAAGACTCAGAAGACATGGTTCCTCCTCTACTATTGGGAAAAAGTAACTTGTAATTCCCTCTCAGAGAGTGCAAGTCCCTCCTCCTGGTGTTTCTAGCTAGAGCATGGGGAAATCTTGCTGCAAAAGGGCTTATTTTTTTCTCTTTTAAAAGAAGCAGCCACAAGGCAGAACTCTTTATTCACTGCTAAGAATGACTTAAAATTTGAGTTTTAGTTTACTCCTCTGTGAGATGGGTCTAAAAAGCATGGCCAGAGCCTTTGCCCAGAATAGCTCCACAGACATCAGTACCCACCCTGGATGACATGATAAAAGACAGAACTTTCATAGAAGAGGAGGAATACAAGATCACACTATTTTAAGTATCTTGTACTGGATTAAATTTTATGGGTAAGTCCATCATCTGACAGCACAATTTTGTGTAACCATGAAGAACAGTTCATTTGGAAGAGAAATTCAACAGAATATGTCTTTTCTTGACAAATTATGTGCCATAAGTGTTATTTTGTAGTGGCTCATCCACTAAAGTAAGAATTTATGGCAGTTTAATTCCCTGAGCTAAAGGGGAGAAAAATGTAAATGATGTTGCAAAGGTAACTAGGCTACTAAGAAGCAGATGGCTTTAATTACCTATTTACAGGATTGTTTATACTGGGAATTTGAAAGAGACACACAGCTTAGAAACAATACTCATTGTGGGAACACTCTGCACATTTTAATTAAGCCAGATTTTAAATGGGAATAAAAAGAGATTATTGACTGTTACCGAAACTCAAATTGAGACTTCAAAATCTTACATGCCTTGCACACAGTTATACCAGATGCATACAAGGGTACACAAATCTGCACATGACAAACCTCATCCTCATTTTTTCTCCTCTCTTTTCCTGCTGCTTCAGTCCTGCAAAGAGGCCATAGCTGCATGAGGCAGCATTACTGCACAGAAGACACAGGTTCGCTGGGTCAGGTTTGCTTCTGTAACTCAGTGGAATTCTCTGAGGTGAACTGACTCCCACCGCTGGACTTCAGCAGTCTGAGCTTGATCCTCCTTTCCCTGGAGATCCTTTCACAGTACCAGAATTTAAAGAAAAAAAGTACCACCAACCTTGACAGGGTGCTGAGCACCTGCTGACCTGGCCAAGCACTAACTTGGGGCAAAGGTACATTGAGTAGGTCTAGCATCTCTCTGCTGCCAACACAGGAGGATAAGCTTCCTCCCAAAAGCCTTATTGGCCTTTCTTACCCACTGCCAGATGTTGGTGTCCATTTCTCATTACTTTTGTAGGTCCTCTGACCCCTTCCAGGAGCCAGGGTGAATCACTAATCTGACAGAAAACTGACTCAGTCAAAAGAAAAAGCACTTTTTGCTAAGTACCAAGGTCTCATGAGCCCCAGAAGCAGCAGGAGGAGAGGACAGGACCACATGGGCCCAGGGACCAAGGCCTCCCCCCAGCAGATGCCAGCAAAGCTGTTGCACACAAAACCACGGTGTCAGACCAATATTCTGCAAAACAGTTTAAACAAGTGCAAAGCCCTTCAGGGCTGCCCAGTGCATTGATTAAAGTGTGGTTTCCTTCTGATCTTCTGTTCTGCTCATTCCTCACCAAGTGCTTCATGGTCCAAACATGGGCACACAGTCAACAGCTGCCAAGTTTGCAGTAGCTAAATCAAAGAGCATAAGAATATGACTTGTGCATGTTCCTTAGCATGCTAAATCCCAGGGAAAAAAGTGTTCATTTAGAGCACTTCAGCTTACACCACCTCTTTTACCTCTTTAATAGATCAGTCTAAAATTACACTTTAAATTAGGCTTGTTAATGGATGCCAAGCATTATCTACAACTCAGGGCAACAATGAGCACTTTTTTATAATCAAGATCAAACATAAGTAGCATAAACACACTAATAAATCAAGTGAGAAAATTATGTCTGCAAAGAAAATATGCATAAGGAAGGGCTATTCAGCTTCAGTGACTCAGTACAAACAAACCCCTGGGGCAAAGAATAATTAGAGTATACTGTCTACAAATGAATAGAATAACCCAATCAAGACAAAATTCAAATGTATGGCAGAGGCTCTGAGGTGCTTCAAAGTCAGAATGAGAGAAGACATATAGAAACATTTTGCATATGAGAAATCAAAAGCTGCAGAAGGACTACCTCTTTGTGCCTCCTGGAAAAACTGAAAATACTCATTACTTAACAGAGAAGAAGCCTGAGCCAAGATATACTATTAGAGAGAGAACAGTCACCAAGAATTTGCCTGGTAGTTTGTGATATAACAACATACAGTCTATGAATGATGCCTTACACGAAACAATTACATCAGCCCCCAGAACAGTAGTAAACCACCAGAAATGGGTGTTTTACTCACCAGGATTTCACAAATCTGGATTGAAATTTTTTTCTTCTCAAACTGCTATGTATTCCCAAAGCCATTATGTTAAAATCAGTTACTTCTGACTGTTGCCAGCTGAATAAACATAAGCTCATAGATACAGAGACTTCTGCCTTGCAAACTCTTTGGACATCCACATCCTTTCTCTTAGACAATGACTTTAAAGACCTTGGGAATGAGACCACATCTGTTTCCTAAGTGTGTACACTGTGAAGGTCTACACATAGATAAGGGCTGTTACACCAACCTGGATCAGAGATCATCTGTAAATTCTTTACAAATTGATATTTTTATCTCATACCTAAGCAAGGAAACAAAATTAAAAAGGAAAAGCAAGGGTAGCAAGCATTTGAAGTTTAGTCTAAGATATTTCTGTTGCCAGCAAAAGTCACTAGAGAAACAAGAGAATTTCATTTTAAGTTTGTCCTGTAAAATTTCTATGATCCAACTTCCTCTGGAAGTTGATATGAAAGTCTGCAGAAGGTGCAAAGCCTCAGACTGAATCCATTCTTCGTTGTTCAAAACATGTCATAATTCCATGAAAAACCATCAAACTGCAACAGCATGTGCCAGCTAAGGGCCTATTCCATATGAAAAATATCCTGGCCAAAAAGATGAAAGTGGCACAATTCCTACTGCATTCAACAGGACTAGATGCTGGCCTTGAGAGTTTCTTCTATTTTTTTCATCAGTGACAATTTTCCAAGGTTTATCTTTATCTTACTTCTGGATTCCAGGTACAGGTTTGCTGTCTCATTTTATTTATAGACATTGGCTTTCTATAAATTTTTTAATACTTTATCACCCCTGCCATAACAATTTTTTGGCATACTGACTGCAGCCTTCTGGACTATGCTAATCCCTGACAAGACTGAGACAGACCTAACCAAAATTGTCTAGTACAGCCAACACTGCGCTTAAAATAGTTTCCCATGTTTTTAATCTATTTTTACTGGCTAGGGCAGGATTTAATCTTTCAATCATAAGGTTGTGCCTTAGATTTTATTTTAAAATGTGTTAGAAACTTTTTAAATATCCCTTTTACTATGTGTATTTTCTGATGTGGGTTAGATAACTTCAAGCCATTATAAAATTAGGAGACACAAGTTAGTCTTCAGCAAGCAGAAATATCACATAACTTGCCTTTTCCAGAAGAGTGCCTTACACTGAAAGTCTGATTATCCTCATGCCAGTGCAGGGTTGCACCTGGAAGACATCCATGTTTTTAATGCACAGTCACTGTGCCTCTACATTGTGAATTTTTTTTTATTTTTTTCCACAAGCCAGTTGCCAACAGAACCGTTTTTGTTCACCTGATGCTGCTAGAAAAACCAAAATAATAATAGTTATTAAAAAAAATAAAATTACTCAAAAGTTTCTTCTAATTTCTGTTGACTTTCTGTTCAGCTACGGCAATTGCTGAAAGTAAAGATCTGCAGCAATCCCTCAATGGCTGTGTAATCCATTTTAACTGGAGGACAGAGCTAACAAAATTTATAGACAGTGGTAGAAATTATGCCACTCAAGTCCCTTATTGATATTCAAGAGTGCAGACTCATTCCATCTCTCTTTTTGTCTATTTTTGTCTATTCATCACAAAGCAGTGAAAATTTTGAATAATTTTATGTAGTTTGTAGTAGAATTTCAATTTCTGAAGTTTTCCCCCTGGGCATTCTAAAATGCCTTTCAAGGAGGAGACCCTGGCAAAGCTTATGAGAGCTTCTGCCTGAGCCTGGCACAACCTGTTTTATATGGGGTAACAACAGGACTGGGTCAACACAAAGCTTATAATGTCTGATATACCCCCAAAAATGGCACTTGCATTCGATGACTGGCAGATTACTAGGATGGTGGGAGTATTTTGTACTGCAGGCCTCCCAAAAGAGAATCAAGATATAAATTACAGCAAACTGAAATAAAAAATTTCAAAATCTGCTCAAATGTTACTTACAGGGCAGAGGGAAACAGGAGGCATCAAAACACCCAGAGCAGCAACCTGTCTGTGCCATTCTTCCAGTGACTTCTTGGCCCCTTCCCTACAGTCCCCCTCAATGCACAGAAGGGCAGCTTTGTGGAGACAGACTCACAAGAGGGATTTTTTCACCTCTGTCTCAATCCACCTGAGTCACAAGGGCTGGGAAGCCAAACACCTGGCTATCATCCTCCACTTCTCTATAGCCTCATCAATGAAATGATACAACTGAGGCTCATTCCCCCGTCTGATGGATTTCAGGGTGAGAAACTGTGTAACATTGGGATAACACATCAGCTTGGCCCTTTGACTAAGGAGTCTCTGATTAAACTTCTACTGGAAGTGGAGAGGGCTATAGCAAGAGGAAAGTTTGGGCCTCATGCCTGGGAAAAAGAGTGGCTGGCAAGGACTTTGGTGCTCTACTCAGCTCTGGAGTAGATTGGATTGACTTGCTAAATCACAAAGCTCACGTTTAAGATATCCTGCAAGAGGCAATGCCGGTTATTTTGGGCCTTATGTACATTAACCTATTTTCAAGAAAGTTGTTCTTAATCAGCTCAGTTTCAGTTCCTCCTCTATCAGGGCATGATATTGCCAGCCTCAATCAGAAGAGCAAGAGTGGCTTAACTAATTGTTTATAAATTCCTAGTTGATGTCGGATGTACTAAAGTATTAAAAACTTAGTTTGAGTTCCTTCTAACCTATTGGAAGGTGGAAAGTAATTTTCTCTAGATGTGAGGAATCATCTAGAAGTGATCCATGACTGAAGTTATGAGACATTACTGATAGCTACACAAGTAATATTCTGGCAAACCAGCCTACAACTTTCATTAGAGATTTACTAAGGGTTTATTAATTCATATGTATATACTCATTAGAAAAACTCCCAAACTTCTAACATCTGACAAGTACTGCCTCTAGCATAACACTGTAACTGGGACCTACGATCAAAGATATCAGCCTAAAGCATATTGGAGCCTAATAATAAAGTTAACGATTAGAAACAATACCAGCTATTGAAACAGACTTTTAAATTAATAATTTGAATATCAAAAAGTAACTTACATGTAGCATATGCATGTGTCAAATATGCCCTTTTACTGCAACATCTACAAAAAAGCAGAGCTTCTTCTGCCAGAGAAGTTAAGAAGCTTTTTGCTTTATCAAGACTGTGTGAGGCTGACTGTAATTTGGCATCTTTTTAGAATTAAAATTGTCTCTTACATTAAATTCTTTCCTGTAAAAAAGTATTTTTTTCAGGGGAGGGGAAGAGGGTGAAATGATTTTTAGTCAGGTTTTAGGGACATGGCATTTTTTCCTCTTGTGTTTTCCATTTTCCTTGTATAGTTGATAGACAGGGAAAGAGAACCTCAAGAAAACTTTTTAAACACAATTGAGTAAAAGTGCAGAGTAATTTTTTTTTTAATTATTGAAGTGAAAATAATTTTATGGTTTTAAAAAACTGACAAGAATATTTGTTCTCTTATTCACAAGTTCCAGAAGTACTGCAACAGCTGCTGAGTTGCAGCTCCATCAGAGGGGCAGCTGTAGCTAAAGATTCCTGCAGAAAATATACAGAAATAGCTACTAATTTCCATTTACAGGAGTAAGAGTAAATTTACCTGGTTATGGAAAAGTAAGCTACTCATAAAACACAGGTCACCTCTTGAAACACAGCTAATTTCTCTACTTACTCAAACAAAACAAAAAGCTGATGTTAACATGTGTGCTTTGGAAACATAAAATCTCATGTACAACTAATGCCAGGTATAAGCTTAACACTATTTATTAACAAAAAAATAAAAGAGTAACTTTTATTTTTCCTATGTTTCTCTGTGAAACTTCTGTCATTGTTTCAGGCTAACGTACTGCTTGTTTAAAAGATAGAATGCAGCTAAGGGAAACACAAACTCTATATTTCAACACTATGATTGAGATAGATATATATATATACACACACACACACACACACACACACATATATATATGTGTGTGTATAGCATTGCTTTGTGCAGAACTTTGTTCACAGCAGACAAGTAGTAGGGACTCACTTGGCATATATTTTAAAAAAATACATCCAAAGATCTCTTTATTTTACTTCTTCTGAAAAAATCTGATGTTCCCATACTAACACACCCATAACCATCCTCCCTATAAAATTACAACTTGATACTTTTATCAGTAAACTCAATCTGCAATTGTGGCTTCTAGGATCTCCCTCTTTTCTAGTTCCTAAAGTTCAGATAAGTAAGAGAGTCATGTTTTGTAAAACTAAGAAGCACCACTGTTGCTTAAAGCAACTTTTCAAAAAAACCACCTCCCTCCCCTGACTCCCTTAAAAAAAATGTACATGATTCCTCATTGGCCTGACTTAATACAAAACTAAGTTTCGAAAAACATGCATTTTTAGATGTTAATACTGTCAGAAGTCCCTGGGAATGCAGGTGCAGTGACTTCAAGGTGCCTAAATGGAGACACCCTGAAGAACATGGCTTGAAGAGCAAGGATGTGTTTAATCATCGTTACCCATTGAAAATTTTGGCCCAGGCTTTTGTTAAGGGTAACTACAGCCCATGCAATAGTAGCTGTACACTGGCTTCTGCCTGAGAAAAAGATCCCTTTAGTCTCCTATGCAGGCAGGGACTCCACCATTTCCCTGCTGCTGGAACACACCTCTATCTACTTCTATCCATAATTAAAGCTGACTTTTCTTATGTGGGCCATTCACTTTCTATTCAACGTGAACAGCCTGCAAAGATGGCTGAGGGGTTCACAGGAAGGAAGCAGTTAAATGATAAAAATGTGAAATGTTATGCAGCAAGCTGTGTACAATTAACTAGAATTCAAATATACACCTTGTTCCAATCCAAGCCATTTATCAGACAAAAATAGTCTGCTAGAAGAATGTCATGATTAATGAGGTGAGACTCCAGCTAATTACTGTTTCCTCCAGAAGTAATTAGGTTGGCATTGCTAATCAAGATGAATGAACACTCTGACCCGCTTTTTTAAATGTAAAACTATGAGCTGCAGCAGCAATAACATCATTTAGTTCAGGCAATGTAGTCTTTATTAGGCTTGTAGTTTGATTAAATTCTTTTGTTATACCAGGCTTTCCACACATGAACAGATGAATGCTGTGATGTTCAAAGAGTTTGTCACCCTTAATTAAAGACTGAAAAGGCTTGTTCAATTCACAGGGCAATACGCAGGACAGCTCTAAATTGATAGCTTTTAAGTGGGGGATAACTGAGGGAGTCACAGGGTTTGCCCATCTGCAAGAGGATCCCTCCTCCTTCCACAATTTTCTGTCATAGTAGCTGGAAAATTAATATCAGATATTTTTGTATTGATTCCATTAGGCAGCACTCATTTCATCAGAGCACCTTTTCACTCACAACTATACAACTTTACTTTTACAGAATGAATGCATTATAAATTCAGAAAAAGAAAGCCATAAGAAGTAAATTCAAAATACAAGCTAATTTACTGTGCTGTTTCTGACTGTGACCCTTTTGTACAACTGACAAGTCCCAGGATTTGTGCCCCAGAATTTCAGGAGTTCACATCATGACTACGTATGTAACTTCACACTGGGCTGGGGGGAAGGTGGAGGAAGTGTCAGAGAAGCATCTGAATGATGTAGAGATACAACACATTATAATGGAGTTAACACATAGTAATTTCCTTTTTTTACCTCTTACTATGAGATAAAGTGCTTCCTTATTACCAGGATTTAGTTCAGAAAACATGGGGTCCAAGTTTTCAGGTGAAAATTTTAATGTAAAGAACAACCTAAAATGGATAAGAAAACATCCTTCATCTCACAATAACGTTTTGGATCTACTCACTGTATGCTTAGTAAAAAACACTGCACTGGGCTCAGCACCAGGAGATGGGCCAGAGGGAGGGAAAGGGGACAACAGGCACAGAAGACCTGTCCCTCTCCATCTAACAGGTGCAGGTTTCCTTCTTTACCACTGAATACGGCACTATAAACTTAGCAATAAAAGACCAGCCTGATATTTCTCTCACACCATTTAACTGGTCACAGGCTCACTCTGCCAGCAGAGCGAGACCTGGCACTGGGGCTCTCCACCCAAGAATTCCTCCATGACATACCAGTACAGAACAGGAGGGACCTGACCTGAGCAACCTCAGGCTTATCAGTACTTGGCTAAGAAGCCACTCATGTGCCACAAGTGAAAGCCAAACCTTCACACCCAAGCACAGCACACACAGGCACCAAGTAGACAGAAGGACATAATTTCTCTCCCTCAGAGAAGCTCCACTCAGCCACTGCCCACAGCTGAGATAACACCCACCCCAACAGGTAGAAGTGGTGTGCAGCATCTCACATCTTCAGCACAGCACTTGGTAGGACCACAGTAGCTCCTCCTGAATCACACCACAGGGGAGAGGCTCTTGGTTCTCCCCCATGCTCTGCTGGCACAAGGCTGTGGAGCACCTTCTTCCTCTCCAGGTTTCTGACACTGAACAATTTAACAAAAATCCTTACCTAGACAGTGGGAATAGCATTTCTTTCCTTCCTCTGCCATCTGGTTGATATTTCCGCTAGCTAGATTGCAAAATCCTATTTTTAACCTCTTCTGCTTAATGATACTGCAACACCAGCCGCTGATTGACACGCACTTGCTCCCTGCTGCTGCTTCTTCCCATTACCTGCCCTGGACCAGGCTGGGCCAGTCCCAAACAGGGCCACTTCTGGGAATAGAACAGCAACCTGATCTTAACATGTAACAATGACCACTCCAAGCAAACTTGCAAAGGCTTTTCAGAGAAAGTCTGCAGGTGGAAACCCTGAGAGTTGATTTGGGGGTTGGTACCTGGAAGACCAGGCTATAAGGTATGTAAAACCTCTCCTGCCTTGCTGCTCCCTGAGAGGCTTCTAACTGTCTTCATCTGCTACAACTCACACCCATGACCCCCTCAGGAGATGTAGGCTCCTGTCTTGCTGCTTGTATGTGTCTGAGCCTCACAAATGTGTGCATTATGAGGGCATTTAACTTCTCTTTCATGTGTTACTTCTTTCCTTTCTGTTTTTATTTCTGGAAAGGGAGTCTGGTTTTTGATTTTTTTTTTTTTTTTAGATTCAAGACTTCCTGGAGTTGGAGCCAAGATGGTGGCACTACCATCCAACAGCTTTGACTCATTTTTGTTTTCCTTACTGAATCAACTTGCTGGTTATGGATTCCTGCAATGAAGAATTCGCTAGGAAACGAGGAAAGGAGAAACATTTGTCATTCCCAAGAGCACTTCTGATCCCTGCAGTGCCCCTTCCTGGCTGTAGGCAGGGTGTTGCAGGGTCACTCCCTGCCTTATGGCTGCACAGTGTCAACAGCAAAGCAGAGACCTTGTCTCATCTTCAGGATAAATCTGCCCTGCCTTCCTTTCAGTGCTTGAACAAGAAAGTGTAGCAAGTAAGAAGTTATTAAAAATATAAAACCAGTAAAAGATAGAAGTTTCCTATGGCTGCACACCTAGTTTCTTAGGAAGGCAGGCTGTCCTCACAAATCACAGAATCATGTAGGTGGGAAAGACCTCTAAGATCACCGAGCCCACCATTAACCCACGTTCACCAGTAAGCCATTTCCCTAAGTGCCACACCCACGTATCTTTTGAAAATATCCCTGGGCAACGAATTTCAGTGCTTTACCAAACTTTCTGTGAAGAAATTTTTCCTAATATCCAATCTAAACTTTCCCTCATGCAACTGGAGGCCATTTCATCTTGTCCTTTTCCTGGTTACTCATGGGAAGATACTGATGCCCTCCTCACAACAACCTCCTTTCAGGGAGTGGTAGACACGAGTAAGTTCCCTGCTGAGCCTCCTTTTCCCCAGGCTAAACACACGCAGCTTCCTCAGCTACTTCTCATAAGACTTTTTCTCCAGACCCTTTCCCAGCTCCATTGCCCTTCTCTGGACACTCCAGAAACTCAGCGTCATCCTTGTAGTGAGGGGACCAAAAGTGAGCACACAATTAGAGATGCAGGTGCTCTGATTTCCTCACAACCCAGGGAAAGGTGTGAAAGGAGAGACTTTAGGTACTCTGCTCTGACCTGTGCTAACTTGACTAAGCAAGGCTAAGTATTTCTTTATTATTGCAATTGGTTCACATGTCCCTGGGTTATCCATTAACACTGTAGCTCCTAAGAGTGAAGCATGTGATTTCTGAGCTGCTGCATTTTACTGAAGCAACTATAGTGACTTATTTATGAAATTTTTATTGACTAGCCCAAGTTGCAGATGCTCATACACTTTTATTAACACATACCCTTAATTCCTATCAGGAGAACATTGGTTAACTGACTCACATTAAAACAGGTGACCCCACTGAAGGAACCAACTTCTAAATTTCCTTTCTCTGGTCACAGCTGTGCCATGAAAGTGTTTTGCCTTCTCTCCATACATTATTTCCATGCATTTCTGTTGGTTGTGTTCCAGGATTTACCAAATGGTCCTACTCTCCAGAGCACAGGCAGCAGCTCTAATGCTCCTTGAACATAATCGTTTTAGTAATTTCTGTCTCACAGCCTGGTGCTACCCACCAATGCGGGGGTTGCATCAGCCTTGTTCCTTGGACACCTTCAGATGCATCACTCTAGCTGCTGTCCTGAGGAACAGTCCAGTATACAGGGACTGCTGGATTTCTTTTGGCTCTTCCCTTCCCTACATGCCATCTATGAACAGTCTCTCAGTGAGGTGTGATGTCCCCTCAAGCATCAGAAAACAGCTGTGTAGACAGAGGGTGTTGAGGATGAACTCTCATTTAATTGGGGACATATAAGATCTAATTGATTGCTTATTTTTCTTTAAAGTAATTTTGTATTAGTAGGACTACAAACATCTTTACTGCCAAAGACTGACCTCTACCCCAGCAGTGTAAGCAAAATTATTCTTAGCTCCCCTTTTTTTTTTGTAGATAATAGGACCCAAGGGTAGCTTAAAAATACTGAGAGAATTAAAATTTTGGATGGGTAAATGCAAAACTGCAGTGACAAAATGTAAGTGAAGTAAGAAAAATTAATAAGCCTATGAGGTCACTGATCATGTCCAGACCGTGTCAGGATGCAGGGAATTTGCAGTCATTCACACAGCAGCTATCACCCCCCATGGAGAAAGGAGGGTGGAGTCCAGATCTCATCAGTGAACTCATCTCCATTCTAATCCTACACTCCATACTTTTGGAGCACAACCACTGCGGTTTTAGCAGGAACTGAGCTCAGCCCTGCCAGCCAAGGGGTGCAGTGTCAGGAATTTCCAGCCCGCTTTTTGGGCCCAGCCCACTCCCCCCGCTGACGTTGTTTATAAGTCCCTGGACCCTCTGCTTAAAGAGGAATCTAGATCCACCTACTCTCTGCACATTTTGTGCTGTTCATACATGACAGGGCTGAACTTGTCCAGCTTGGGACTCTGTCCCACAAACACTGGTGCATGCACTGGCAGTGTCTGGTTGGCATGGGTTAGTTGTCAGTGGGTGTCTAAACCACAGGGCAAATAAGTAAATCAGTCACAATTCTCACACCCCAAATATATTAACATGAAATGGAGAAATACTTGTGCAGTGTTGCGGGAGAGCCCCAGTTCACTGCCCTACTAACAAGACAAAGTAGCAGATAAAGTGCTTATTATGCACCATGCATTGTACTCAGGTTTGCTCAGCAGGGATCAGAGGGAGCTGTTTTTCCTGCCTGCTCCTCATAAGCAGCTGGAAGAGCTTGTCCCCATTTACGGGCAAGGAAGACTTGTTTTTTAATATAGGCACCAGAGCTGGGTGTACAAAGGTGGGCAAAAGGAACAATGTCCTCTTCCAATGTAGTTTTTGGGTTTGTTTTTTTTTTTTTTTTCCCTCCAGCAGTTTTCCATCCATCCTCCAGAGCTTGTCAGATTTGTGAAAAGCACAACCTGGATCCCAACAAAACTGTTCTTGCACTTTCCAGAGCCCCTTGCCCATTGTGCTGCTGCAGTGACAGGTTGAGAGAGCGTGGGCACACAACCAGGCTTGTCTGCTGCGGGTTTCCTTCAGCTAATTGTTTTTAACAAACCTAATTCAGGTTTTGCAAGTCTTTTATGAGGGTTTTTGTTCCTGAAAGAGTAAAATAGAAAAGTCACTGATGATTTGTTCTTTTGCTGTATTTCAGTGCCAATGCATCCTTCAGCACTGCAGCAGCCGTCAATACCCATTCAGCCACCATCGTGCAGCTTTTCCCTGTCATTCACTGTGCCATTTAGAAAGTGATAAAAATCCCAGCTTAGCGCAGTATATTCGCTTTTGTGGTCTCCTACTTCCAGCAACCTTTAAAGGCGTTGAACAAAATTAGCAACAAATTACTTTACGAATACTGAGCCCTTTTGTTACAGTGTTCTGAGAGTTTGCAATACTGTCAGATTTCAATTAAATTTAAGAAAAATTAAGCTGCTCTGTGTGGCTGCTTGCTCAGACAGTGAAGTAATTATATATAATAAGGAGATCTGTTTAACAATCACTCCTAGTCATGGCAACGTTGCACCGTTATTGTGCTTAACATGAAGACAGACTGTTATATTGTTTTTTGGAATGTGGGAAACCAGCAATTGTAGAGGCACACCATGAATTTAGTGCATAGAGTAGAATTTTTAACACTACCAGGTGCAGTGAATTAATTGTTACTGCTCTGCTGTTCATTCAGGGAGTCTGGTTGCACATGGTTAAAAATTCTAAGATCCTCAGTAACCTGAGCCTTCAGTTGTAGGCACACAGCAAAAGTACCATTAAACCAAAGTTTTTGTTGACTAAAGCAAAATCAATTCTATGGATTCTGGGTTTTTTATTATTTTTAAAGGAAAGGAGGCCACAGCATAAAGTAGTCATTGTGCTATCCATATGTCCCAATGAGAAGTGATGGCAGGTAGCAACAGCAAACATCCTGGAAGAGCCACCTTCAACACCGAGTCCTGGTCTAGCAGTTCCTCACTGCCTTCCTTTCAGCCATGGAGCCAGATAACTGGAGTATGTACTACTGTGATTTTAGAGCATGAGTGATTCTGTGTTTGGGAAGACCAATAGATATGGAGAGTTCAGACACAGTATTTCACATGTGGCATAATGACTTTTGCTTCCTCTGAACAGCCCTAAGAGTGCACACACTGTTTATTGTGAAGGATGGAAAGGGGAATTTTACAAATAATACATTCTTTTCCTGTGACAGTAAAGTGTCTTGTCCAGGGTTAGAAGAAAGCAACTCTATTCTGGGACTGTCCTTCATGGTAGTGTGGCAGTTTGAACTTAGAGAAGCAGCTGGAAAACAAAATGTCAAATTCAGTTCTGTTCAAGATGGAGTTTTGAATCTTGGCTAAGTTTAACTAGCCAATCAAGGAATGTAAGTCAGCCTTCTGACTTGTGCCATGAAAAGGAAACAGCTTCATCCTAACAACAAACAAACTAAACAGCCATGCTTTTTCAAAGGGGACAATACACAAGTGTGTGAAGGGTCTCACTGGAGCAGGAGAACAGCTGGGAGGGAGGAAGTGGTGGGGAGGAACATGCAAGAACTCACTTGGTACCAAGAGGCTTTATGAAACATTTGAGACTCATTTCAAAACTAAGAGTGAAAACAGAGTGGAAACTTCTTGTAGGGCAGCAGAAGCCAAGTTGAGCTCCCAAACATCTCAAGTGAAGCTCCCACGCTGGGACTGTGACACAAGCCAAGCAGCACAACTATTTGGCACAGGCAGCACCTCAGAAATCCAAAGGTCCATCTGTGGGAGAAAGTTATTGGGTGAGGAGGTGATAAGGTAGCCAGGAAAAGCACATAAACACCAAAGAAAGCAGAGAACTGCGCTCAGGCATGGAGTCACTAATTATCGCTCAGGAAAGAATTTGGCATCACTGCGGATAGTGCTATAGGAACGTCGAGCCTGTGCTTCATGAAGATCGAAAAGGCAAATAGAACACTTGGAACCATGGAGGAAGGAAGAGCAAAGAGAATAGAAAGGAAAATCACTGTGCCCATGTCTGCTTCAAGACCCTGTCATTCCCCTCAAAATGGGCACCACGAATACAGAAATAATAGGGCAACAGCCACAATCACAGTTACGGAGCAGCATCCGTGCAGGGAACAGAGGTACCCTGGGACTCTATAGCCTGGTGGAGAGGGAACTTGGTGTTCAATGTGCTGGTGACTGCAGCGAAGGACAGGAAGGGAAGATTTGTGGCTGCTTCTCAGCATCTAATACCTAAAGACATGAAATTAATTATCTTGCAACAGAACTGGAATGAGCCAAGAAAGCACTTTTCTATGTGGCATGTAATTAAGCTCAAGTATAGATAACTCTGGAAGCCAAAAGTATAGTTTGGTTTAAATTGTAATTTGACTAATTAATGGAGGAAAATCTATCAAGGGCTGTTGAACACAAAGCCACAAGTCTCCAGCTCAGAAAGTCCCTGAGTAACAGGGTGGGGAAAGTTTCACGAGACATTAGACCCCTTCCTGCACTCCTTTTTTAAATTTCCACAGGAGGCAGAAAGTGTCATCTGGTAGGACATACTAATGTTATCCCAGTGTTCCCAAATCAGCCTGTACAGGCTGCAACTGCTGTACTGTCCAAAGACCCAGGTCTGTGCCTGGCTGTACCCAGTGGGATCTGTTGGGAGAACGCCATATCTCCTGTTTGTAACTGACTCCCAGAACTGCCTCTCCCCATGGTTAGAGTTTGCTGTGTGCCTTTTATATCTCAGCTATACAAAGATTTTTGTATTTCATGAGGAAGGTTGTTCACATTGTTACTGGGAAGAGCAAACAAGAAATTATTGTGAGAAAAAGAGGCACCTTGCCATAAAAACAAATTAAAATCCCTATTAAAAACTCTGACTCATGGTCTGAAGTAACACAAGGGACAACATTGGAAAAATGAAGCCAATGAAAGTAGTTCAAGAATAAAGGCTACCAGAAACATGACTGTCAGAGCAAAGAAACAGAGGAGACTGATAAAATAACACTGAGCAAGCTGCATTTCTTAGGACCCAAGTGCAAAGAAAAGGCATCAGAGCAGAGTTGATGGTTATGTAGAATGAATACACAAAATCTAGTGCTTTTATATGTCTTTAGAAACAAATAATAGTTGTTCTAATATTTTCCAAATGTTTCATTTCAGTGTATTCAGCTGATTGTTGACATGTCTTTCTGAGACAGATCAAGGCATTCAGTACTCACCTTCATTGGCACAGAGTCTCCATGGGAGTCATTCAGGAGCTCAGTGCCTCTATTTTCTTTGTGGGAATTACCTATTTGTTGTGCACCAACTGACTTGGTCACAGGAAAGTATCCATTGTGTTGTGGGAGATGTGGTCCTTTAGGAAACCTTGCTCATAGGATAGGAGAGAAATGTCTCAATAAAACAGTGGGATACAAGAGAAATGTAGTTTAGTATTTTATTGCAGAGTGAAAAATTAAATGTTCTTTGTAACATTATGCATTAACTATTTCCACTTCAATCAACTCAGCTAAAACCATACTTTGATTTTTTTTCAATCTCTTTTGCAATGAATATTTTCTTTACTTTTTAAGGTTGTATTTTGAATAAGAACTTTTTCTTTCAGAGAATAGATTTTAATAATCAGACTCAGGAAGTTTATTTTTGACTATTTTGAATAAATAGATTTTGCCATAGATATCTAAAGGACTTTTAAAAAGCTTTGTTCACACTCTGAAACAATCTACCACAGAGACTGACAGATCAGAAGAAGAATAAAATCTGTAAGAAAGTGAAGAGGAAGCACTACACATCTGATGTCTGTGTCATGAGCAAATCTACTACCAGGGTTGTGACATTGGTCAAACTCACAGAGGAAATGAACTTACCAAAAAAATCCATGTAACAACAGCATTTAGAGAACACCTCACACAAGCTTCCACAGAAAGACATCAGGCCATTCTATTTCTGGTTGTGTTTGCATATGACTTTCAACCACAATAGCTACAATGCAAAGGAATAGTTGGGAGGGGACCTGGCTGTGGACCTTTCTACACATTTGTAAGCTCAGCCCAGTTTGGAGACTTCCAGTCAAAAGATGTGTGGATGATAGGTTAGAAATGTGAATAAACCACAGAGCAAATTACTACAGTGGGGTATTAGCCCGGCACAGCCTTCCTACACACTGTTCAAGGCCCTGCAGAACACAAGCCATTAGATTGCATGGATTATGTTACATGGAGAGAAATAAAATATTAGTTAGAAAAACATGTTCAGAGTAACATCCTAAATTAAGTCGAAAGAAAGATTCCTGTCTAAATGTTGCAGACGTTTGGGGGTGGCAGCCAGTCTGCCTCAGGTTTCAGTCCTATTTTCTCCTTGAGCACATTGAACTCATCATCTCATTGAACAAGCTTTAGCAGTGAGCAACTGTGAAAAAGCCAACTCCAGAAAAGTCTGCATGGAGAGGAGGAAAAATGCCGTGTTCTTCTCCAGAGAGCAGAGCTATCCACACAAAAAGTAGAAGTAATCTAATCTTTCTTAAAAACAGACAATTGTTCAGACTGAAGAACAGAAGTTTTCTGAGTGACCTAATTGTGGCCTTCCAGTACCTGAAGGGAGACTGAAACAAAGATGCAGAGAGACTATTTGCAAGGGCCTGGAGTGGCAGGCCAAGGAGGGAAGGATTCAGGCTGAGAGAGAGTAGGTTTTGATTAGTTATCTTTTTGTCAATTTCTGTAAAATGTAGATTGAAAAGTGTGTCCTCTTTAGATACAGGAGCTTGTTAAAAAACTCTCAAGATCTGGAAAATTATCAGTCCAAACATCTTTTGACCAAAGGAATGAAAAACTCTCACTCAACATGTCAGTGAAGCCGAATACAAGTGAGAAAGTACTTCCAGACAAGACATAAACTACCTACTAAGAAAAAGCAAACTAGTCAAACCAAATAACCAAAACCTAAACAAACAAAAAAAATAAACAAAAAATGTCCCACACCCGCACACCCCCCCTCCAAAGATGAGTTGTGACATTTTTATAGAGACTGATAATCTCATGGTTAGACACGCAAATTGGGGGAGGAGAGGAAAAAGGGCCCTGGGGGTCCTGGTCAATGGTAAGTTGAGTCTGAGTCTCAGTGCCCTGGCAGCCAGGAGGGCATCAGGCACAGCATCACCAGCTGGTCAAGGGAGGGAATTGTCCTGCTCTGCTCTGCACTGGGGTGGCCTCACCTCAAGTGCTGGGGACAGTTTGGGGCACCACAGTATAGGAAGGGCATTAAAATATGAGAGTCTGACCAGAGGAGAATTTCCAAGGTGGTGAATGGTCTCGAGGTCAAGACTTAAAAGAAGCAGCTGAGATCACTTGGCTTGTTCAGCCTGGAGAAGAGAAGGTTGAGGGATGACTTCACCAAAGTCTGTACCTTCCTTAAGGTGGGCAGTGGGGTGGGAGGTGCTCAGTGGTGACAACCAGTGATGGGACATGAGGAAATGGAATGAAGCTGTAACAGGAGAAGTTCAGATTAGGAAAAGGTTCTTCACTCAGAGGGTGTTTGGTCCCTGGAACAGGCTCTCCCAGGAAGTTGTTATGGCACCAAGTCTGCCAGAGTTCAAGGAATATCTGGATGATGCTCTCAGTCATGTGGTTTAGTTTTGAGTAGTCCTGCTGGGAGGTGGACTTGATGATCCTTTTATGAGTCCCTTCAGAGTAAGATACTCTATGACTCTCTTTGCATAATATAAATAACATGCACACTATAGCATACAATATACAAGTGTAACTGTATTAGTTTTTTCATACATCCATCCTATATCTCTTTGCATATATGTACCCCACATGAGCATTTTAGCAAAACGTTTTTCACTTCTGTCTTTTTTATAATTTGTACTAAAAGTAGTTTCTCTTCCGTAGAGCAACCAAAGAAAGAAACACTGCATTTATCAACTGGATGAAGTTTATCACTAAGCTCATGTGTATTGCTGCCAGCCCTGAAGATGCCATCTGAAACACAAAGGATCAAGAATTTAGGTGCCCATCTCAAAATCTTCAGGCACCTAAATCGAACTCTAACCACTGATCCTGTCCTATCAGTGTTCTTTACTATCCAAATGCTGTAAGCACAGCATCTTCTTTATGCATCACTAACTTTAAAAGTCCTTCAAGCAAAAATTGGGTTCTCCATGTACTTTATTGAATTTGCATGGGAGAAACAGAATAAAGTTTAGTAAAATTCTCTTCCTGATGCAAAAGAGCATCTAGGTCAGTCATTGCTACTGTTTCTCTACAGTGTTAATGAGAGAAAAAGCGATAAATTTTTGTCACTTGGAATATGACTCAGAATGAGACAGAAGATCTACTGATTAGGCAAGGAGGGGTTTATTCTTTTAATTAAGTTGTTACTTAATGAAGTAAAATGGTACTCTAAATGTAAGTATCTAAGCCTGTAAAAAGTTTAGGAACTCTATAAGTGTTTGTATATCAAAAGCAGCATGGATTAAGATTATTTCTCCTTAAGAGGTGACATCTCAGTTTTACAGATGGAGGGAGGACTTTGAGTTCTAGCAAGATTAGTCATTGCCAGTAACATCACCACTGTACAGCAAGAAAAGTATATTTTTGGGTATAATGTTACTTACTGCTACATGGGGACAGTTGCACAGATGCAGTAAAAGTTTATTATTTTTTTATGGAAAATGTTGACAGGGAAGAGCTTTTTTCAAGATGTTTTCTTATATATTTTTTGTTCGACATTTCAGTCCATAAAAGTTTGGACATTTACAAACTGAAACACTGAACCTGAAAATAGCATGCACATATTTTTTAGCCAAATATTTCACTGGGTTGGATACTTAGTGGCTATTATGAAAAAGTTTTAAAGTTTAGCTGTACTTTGGAAATAAATGGCTTCTTTAAAAAAAGGCACTTGCTTAAGAAAATATTTTTTGTTGAGAAAACCAAAACAGTAACAGATTTAAGTCTTGGTGCATGATACAAAATTGAAAACAGACATTTCCCCTAGGAATGCCCACTTCATCAAATTTTCCGTTTTGACCAAACAGTTGTTTTTCTACACACAAGGTGGGCGAGGAGTTTTATGACCAATTTTCTGTTGCCTCTGTCATCATTTCTCCCCCTTTATATTATGCCTACCCTAGGCTGGGGTGGCAGTGCCCCTGGTTCCCCTCACCCCATTGGTTTAGGCACCTGCCTGCCAGTTGCTGGGAACCACAGAATGGATTAGGTTGGAATGGACCTTAAAAGATCATTTCCTTCCAACTCCCTTTCCATGGACAGGGACACCTTCCACAAGACCAGGCTGCTTGGCCTTGGACACTTCCAGGGATGGGGCAGCCACAACTTCTCTGGGCAACCAGTTCCAGCACTTTATCATCCTTGCAATAAAGAATGTCTTCCTAATATCCAATCTAAACCTACTCTTTGTCAGTTTGAGGCCATTCTCCCTTGTCCTGTCACTCCAGGCCCTTGTAAATAGTTTGTCTCTATCTTTGTTTTAGGCTCCCTTCAGGTACTGGATGGCCATAATTAGGTCACCCCGAAGCCTTCACTTCTCCAGGCTGAACCTCAGCCTTTCCTCACAGGAGAGGTGCTCCATCCCTCTAATCACCTTGGTTACCTCCTCTAGACTCAGTCCAACAGGTCTGTGTCTTTCATGTGCTGGGCACCCCAGAGCTGGATGCAGCACTGCAGGTGGGGTGTCACCAGAGCAGAAGGACAGAATGCCCTCCCTCACCTGCTGCCCACACCACTTCAGATGCAGACCAGGACACTGTTGGTTTCTGGGGGTCGTGTCCAGCCTCTCATCCACAGGCACCCCAAGTCCTTCTAGGCAGGGCTGCTCTTGATCTGCTCATCCCCAGTCTGGATTGATAATAAAAAGGCTTCACTTGAAGCTTGTTTATGACTCACTAGTTTTAAAGCAAGCTCTCTTCCACCACAGCTTGATACAAGCGATTGCTTCCTTCACACATTTATTAGCAAGCAGATGCTTTCAGCTCCTCTGCAAGAGCAAAATCTTCACTCAATTCCTAACTCCACTTGGTCATTTAAAATGCCATTTCCACCAGAAAAGCAGGTCTTGGACTGCCTCTTCTCCCCTCATGATACTTTTCCACAGAGGTAGGGCCTTAAGTGGAAAGAAAGTTATTCCTTAAGAGGCTTAATGTGATTTTTTCCAGCCGTCCCTTGCAATGTTGTGTAGTGGTAGGAGAAGAGGCGACTGGGGCTCCTTGGGCAGTGACTGTGCCTGGAGGCTGTGGGATGGGCTGCCTGCCAGAACCAGCTGCGTGGGGACTGGTTCAGACTGGGATGTAGCCATCCTACACGGACTCAACAACAGGATTATTCGTTTGTGCATGGGCAGGGACTCATCTAGGCTGCAGCAGGGGCAGGAGGAGGGGAGTGACAGAGCAAAGGTTGGGGAGAGAGAAGTTGAAATGAAGAACCTATATGCTAGCCAGAAACTGCAGGAAAAGGCAGGATTGTGCCTGACGGTCTATTTTTAAATTGGCTGACAAGAATCCAATGTGTTGTTTGGGTAAGGATACTGTGCCGGCTCATAAGCAGAGCCAGTCACAGAATGGGAGAACAGTGAAAATCCCCCTTTTCCGTATCGGTGGGCTATTTTTAATCCGCTGATACTCATCTATTCTGCTCAGGCTCCCAACCAACAACACTGGTCTCCAGCTGCTGCAAGAAGCCCAAAGCACTGGGCCTGAAATGACAGGTATTGGAACTTCAGCTGGCATGAACCTACCAGTCTCCAGGGATTTTCCTGTGGCTTGGTAGCTGAACACAAGCTGAAGACCTGGCCCTTCATTATAAAAATTATTGTGCTTTGTTAGCACAGGGAGGGAAGACATCCAAAGAAGGGGGAGGGCTGTGAGGGGATGTCAGGCGTGCCAGGCTGCCCAACGTCATCTGGAGTTGTGCCACAGGCTCCCCATTGTGCCAGAATTTGTCTTTTAATTTGTGATCCCTCATGGAGTGGGCTTTGGCAAACCACCTTCCTTTAGTGCCTCGCTTTACCCACATATAAACTGCAAAATGATAAATGCTCTTTAACTTCCAGGTCAAGGGAAGCCCACAGCTTTTAGCATCCTTGTTGATCTGAAAGTCTTTCTAGCTATTGCTATTTACTATGCAAACAGAGGCTTTACCTGGGAAATTTAGATATTCTATGAAATAACCATCAATACTTCCCAGGAATATTGTCTACTTCAGTCAATGAGTACCTTCACTCCTTTCCACAGGACTTTCATTGAAAATGGCATCCCTCTCCCTCACCTGAGCAATGTGGAATCACAACAGGAATTTCTGCCAGGGATGTCTTTGGACCACAATTTCACTACCCATGTCTATTGTTGAAAATGGAAGAATTTTTTGGAACAGTTCTACCAATTTATCCTGACCAGCTTCATTTTATTATGCCCCAAATGGAGACACACCATGGAAGAGCCAACAGAGGCACAGAAGGGGAACATAACACTCAACTTTATCATGGACCCTGCCACACAAGCAGCTCCCCAGAAGCCCAAGGGCTGCACCTGTGCTTACATAAACATACTTGACAGTTGGCTACTCTGCAGATTTCGCCTCTTCTTTGATGATAAGTCTCAAATTAATTATTTACCTGCAAAGCAAAATACTAGAACTTGCTTGTGTTTTGGTTCACATATGACTTTTTTCTGTCTTTTTTTTTCTTTTTGTTGGTCCATCTTTCATCTCTTTACTGTTACTCCATCCACTCGCATGTCTGTTTCAAACTTCTTTTCTCAACCATTCAATTTATTATCTCTTTTTTCTTTTTCTCTTCTGCTCCAGCCATGGACCACTTGCAAAAGCCACTTTTGGACAAATCATTCTCTTATTGCCCAGCTACCCATCAGTGGATACCTGATGCTGTCCCCCTGCAGTGGCCAGGAAGGTGCTGCAGCACAGCAGCAATCACCAAGACTTACAGCCCAACCCAGCCATGGGCTGCTGCCCAAAACCACAGCCTTGGTCTCACTCTGGATGCCAGTCTCCCACCATGGCCTTCCAGCTTGAGGGGTCCCATGGCCATACTAGAAGCTGAGACAAGACAATGCCCTGGCTAAACATTAGGTGCTCCCAAAAGCTGACTTTCAGGGGTCAGGCTGCCCAGGCTTGGATCTCTGTAAAGACTGTGGGGTCTGCAAACAACTTCTGACTGATGGGCTTCTGTTGGGACGAAACAGTGAGCAGCACAGCTCTAACCTTTGCTGCACATCGTTCACACATTTGCCAGGAGATTTGGAAGAAAACTCCTGAGTTTTATTGCTATGTTTCCTTGAAATGGCCCTAATTTTGCAACACCTGGTGTGTTGTGACCTGTGTAGTGTCTGTAATGTGTGAGGGCACAGCTTCAACATCTTAAACCTTCACCCTCACAGATCAGGAGCTGTAAGAAGACAGCTTGCACAGCTAACACTTTAAAAAACAAACAAACAAACAAACAAACAACCTTTAAAATATATAGTTTTCCATTTAGAAAGTGAAAA
This sequence comes from Pithys albifrons albifrons, assembly GCF_047495875.1. Lineage (NCBI taxonomy): Eukaryota > Metazoa > Chordata > Aves > Passeriformes > Thamnophilidae > Pithys > Pithys albifrons. The sequence goes on along the minus strand of NC_092460.1, from coordinate 33,403,083 downwards.
AATGAGCTCACTTTAGTAGGTGGAGCAATGTTACTACCGTTGTAGCTAAACAACTGTTACTGCTTATCATTTCTAGAGTAGATGTTAAATGGATCAAGGTTGCAAACTTACTTTGCAGAAAGTTCAGGGTTGTGGAGAGGGGCTGAAAAGGTTTCCAAATTAGGGCAAAATGTGGCGACTTCAATTGCCTTCAATTTGATTTAGAACAATGAACATGTTTCCAATAATTCATTTGGATAATGTTTATCCATCTCATTTGAGTTTCTCTTATGTTAAATATGATGTGTTAGCTGGTATATTTAATATGAAGCATGTTAAAGATACTTTAATATAGAAAGAAATTGAAATGAAAACATGGTAAAGTCAAAATAATTTTATCTTAAATCAAAACAAAATGTTTTGATATTATTAAAATAAATCAAGAAAGTAAAATGAAATGTTTTGACTTTTTCTTGTTAAAAATATTTGTCAGAATTGACACATTCTTGCAAAACATTTGGATTTTGACAAACAGAATTCTTTTTTACAGAAGAATTGTTTCACTGAGCTCTAATTAAAAACTGGCTAACTCACAGATCTCAAAAAATAGTTGTCAGTGTCAAATTATTACTGTTCTTCAAATACATGGTGAAAGGGATCAGTTCATAGGCCAGTGTTATTTAGTATTACCATCTGTGATCCTGAAAAAAATATAAAAACACTTCTGAAAAATTTCTAGGCACTAAGGAGTTTGGCAGAGTGGTCAGGGCCATCATGGTGTGATGAGGATCATCTTGGGAGACCACTGACTCAAACATCAGGTGTCAGGAAAATCCAGAGCTTGCCCAGATGAACAACAATGTCACTTTTCCTGCCTGATGGCAGGACAGGATTGAGGAGTTTTAGTCAATAAATAACTAAGCAGTAAAGGAAATGAAAGCAGGGGAGAAAGAAGCAGGATACTGAGAGGGGACCAACAGAGGAAGAAGGTGTCCTGCTCTAGTGTCAGCAGTGTAAAATTGTACGTGTGGAAAAATACATTGAGGAAAGGATAAGCCAAGTTAATGGACTTTGCTGTTTTGACTGTCAGAAAAAAGACAGAGAGAGTTATAAAAAGGAATTTAAGGCAGACAGAGGAAAAATAAAGCAATTTGTTTTACTGGCGAGTCTGACTAACCATAGAAACATAGTACCTGTCAGAGCAGTGAACTCACCATTTCAGTCTGTCTTTAAATCAAGATTGGCCGCTTTACTGAAGGCACAATCAGTTTGGTTCAGCCCAGCAGAAGTGGGGAAAAAAATTATAATATGACCAGAGTTACAGGAAAGATCAGAGTAGGTTTTTTAAATATTCAGTACATTTGCAATCTATGGGAATCCACACTAACTATTTGCACAGGGTAAGTAACCTGAAGACAGTTGGGATTTTGTAATTGAACCAAATTATGCTGAAAATCATGAATTTATCATCACTGTTGTCAACAGCTGTTGAAGGTGAATGTTTGGATTAGACATACAGTCCTGGACATCATTTCACAAAAGCATTTCCACCTTTCAAAATGTTGGTACTACATCTAATGACACTGAGCTTTTAACCTTCATTTTGGAGGCAGAAGAAAAGAGCTGATCTAGAATCACTGCACTGGTGCCAGGGAGACTAATGCAGACACAACAGGGATATCTGCTTTCCTTCTCCATTCAAAGCTTCCCTGGTGCCTCATACTTTGCCCAAGATGTGAGGAAATTTTCAGCAAACACAAAACTACTGTAGAAACATTTCATTCTCAGTGATCATTATTTCCTCAGGATAGAAATATGAAGCTTGATCTGTGTAATATCTGTGTTTAATTCCTTCTCATTCTACAAAACTCATTGTGTGAAGCTAGGCTTGTAATTTATATTTCTATTATGTTCTTCTCTATATGTAAAATGGGAATCTGACCTTCATTTCTATTGTGAGGTCCTTGGGCAGAAGACTATCTCTTTCCCTGTGTCTGTATATTTACACAGAGAGGAAGAAGCAAACCAGCTTTGGGTATCAGCTCATCTGCAACACAGATATGTTTTTTCTTCCACTGTTCTATTAAAAAAAAATAGCAAACAGTTAGAAAGTGCAACTCAGAGATATTCTTTGTCATCCATGAATTGAATATTATATATTTAAATAAAATTTGAATTATTTGAAGGAATGGGTTTATTGTATGCCATGTGTTTCTTTGCAGAACAATGTGACAACACTTGGCAATTTCAGATCATTTCCAATGGCAAGGAATTATATTTGCGAGCCAGCTGGGGTTTTTTTACTCTCTTTATTGTACAATGATAGATACTGGTTAGGACTGATGTTAGCAGAACATTGTTCACAACTAAGTCAACTGACAAAATCATAGAAAAATTTATATCAGCTTTCTACTCATGCTTTTCAGGTTTAGAAGTCTTTTACTGTTTTGCTTTAAGAGTAAGATGGCTTTTAACAAAATTATTTAATTGCATATCATTATAATATACACAATTATACAGAATATATAACAGTAATAGTATACACTATAGAATGATATTTGATGCTATATATCTAGAAGTTTAATAACATTTAATATATTTATAGGTGTGTTTACATTGTTTGTATTAGTATTTCTGTGTTTTATTTCTTGTACAGAATTATGTATCAAGAAAGGAATTTCCTTGTTTTAATTGTGACAGTAGTAGCTGTTTGTATCTCTGACACAGGGGGCATCAGCCATTACTTATCAGTTACTAGGACAAATCTAAGACTTTGGCAATTTAAATAGGCAAAAATGACGGGAAAAGAGAAATAGAGAAAAGAAAATTGGCCCAGATCAGGTTAGTTAAGAGGTTAGTAGCAGAGCAGGGTGTTAATCAGTTGCTCAGGCAGATACACATTCGTGCTAGTGAACCCAGCCCTTCAGGTGTATGTTTGTTCCCAGCCCAAAGGAAGGGTTGGAGCAGCAGTGACAACCTGTTTGGTCCAGCATTATGAAACATAACATAACAATAAAAATTATTAACTATGACACCTTATAAGGACATCTCCATTTTTTTCTCAATTGCAAGCTGATTATGTGCAGCAAATCTCTGATCTAATCTCACCATTTTTCAATAACTTCTGTCTCATCTTGGGTACTTTTATTTCACATTTCCATTTTTAAGCCCTTCACTGTCCCCCATGCCTGTACAACATTTCATTAATCACTCTTTTTTCATGCTCTTTCCCATAATCCTGTCCTCATCTTTCTCCTCCATGGTGCTACCTCCTCCTCTCAACAGAGACACACAATCTTCTTTCTGATCCCTGCAAATGAAGATTCTCTTATTTGAATATGTAAATATCCCTTATATATCAAGAAATGACTGGGTGTGGTACCAGTACACTGTTTTAGTTGACAAGGTGGTGATTGGTCAAAAGGTTGGACTTGATGATACCTTGGAGGTCTTTTCCAACCTCAATGATTCTGTGATTCTATTATTTTACTTTTCTCCCTATGCAGCACTCTCTTAGACAACTCCCCTGTTTGAACCACGAACATTAGTATTTACATAGCTTAAGATTAGAGTAAAACATTTTACTGGTCTATTTCATAAGGTACAGAATATCATTTTTCAGTGTTGTGCAGTATTACTACAGGCCATTTGATCCATTTTCTTTCTTTCTGAAATCTTGGTACGAGTCAGGAACCATAGTGAGAGACTGCATCATTTGGGTCAGAGTCAGAATCACTGAATCATTAAGTTTGGAAAAGACCTCCAAGATCATCAAGTCCAACCTTTGACCAAACACCACCTTGTCAACTAGACCATGGCACTAAGTGCCATGTCAAGTCATTTCTTGAGCGCTTTCAGGGATGGTGACTCCGTTACCTCCCTGGGCAGCCTGTTCCAATGCCTGACAACCTTTTCAGCAAAGAAATTCTTCCTGGTGTCTGACCTAAACCTCCCCTGGCACAGACTGAGGCCATGTCCTCTTGTTGTGTCACTAGTTGCCTGGGAGGTGTTGCAAGCTGTCATCGCATTCTCAGTATACACAACAGAGAAAAGCTTTTATTTATTGTAAAACTCTACTAGTCTGACACGTGCAGGACAACTTAATTCACCCACCTGTGCCCCTTAGTCAGTTCTGCTTTATTGAGAGGAAGTATGAACAAGCCCCAGGGCAGTTTGGTGCAGATAAAACGTTGCCATCAACTATTCACCGGAATTTCTAAATGTGGAGAAACGTGCAGGAACAGCCAGGAACCCAACACTCCTCCTGTAGCTTTTAAACACATCCTGTTGCACAATCCAAAGGAGTAAAGACTAGCCAGTAGATCACTAGTCATCATTTTTCCAAGCCTGAAAATAAGTTTTACCTTAAAAGCTTCACTGAATTTTGTACCAAGAGCCAAGGGAGCCCAGTGAGTCCAGCTGAAAAGGCCAATCAACATTGTGGCTTGGAGCAACTGAAGAGCTCTCGCAGTGTTACCACAGCCCAGAGAAAAGTGGGGCAGCAGCTGCTCACAAGCTGAAGCTTCAGACCAACTTTCAGAGAGCATCTTAAGTATTTAAAAGGGCAAATAAATGAGTTTTTTTGTGCCTTGCTCTCTCCACAGTCTTGTCTTGTTGTTATTTCCCTGATAAAATCTGGGGAGGACATGCTGCTGTTTTTATAGTGCAACACGACTGGCAAACCCCCACTTTAGAGAAGTGTAGGTTGTAGCACGCATGACTAACAATTAATGACGCTCATTAAAAAATGAAGTTCCGATGAAATTCATTAATGCTTGGCTTGAGTCTTGCTAACAGTTACGCAACATTAAGAGCAAGGCAATTACAGATCTTGGCTGCAACTCATTGAGAGATAAAAGAATACCCTTTTTCCTGTTTAACTCACTGTATGACATGCTGCACTACGAAAATAAGCTGCCTTGAAAAAGCCTTTTCAACAATGAGACACAGCCTGCAGCTCCATTGCCACCTGCGGGCAAGTGCTGGAGTCTGTCATCCCACTCTGTTTCCCAGGACACAGGGGAATACAGGTAACCACAGAAAATAAGGACAAAAAGTAAGAGCGTGCCTCTGACTTGCCTTGGCCAGCCATAAAGTAATTTCAAGTAAACATCACCTTTGGCTTCTTGAGTGAGTGCTAATATTTGAACAATTTTATGTATTGCTCCTTTCACACTCCTAGAAATTTAAAAATCAGATGAGTAGCTTTATTTTAAGTAGCCAGGCAAGAGAATGGGACAAGGGTGAACTGCAAACTAATTGTAGGGAATATTGACAAAGAATGGGAAAGAAAGAGATATAGATATACTTAGTATATCTATTATATAAATATAGAGATATAGATATACTTAGTATATCTATTAGCAATATAGATATATTTAATGCATCTCAACTCTTAATCCTATATACATCCTATATAAACCAAATCAGCTGTCTATTGTACTTAAGGTGAAATGTACTATTTTGAATTCACTCAAGGAAGACTCCTAGAAGTGCACACTTTATATAGCTGACATTTCCAAACATTACATATCAGAATCCACCACACATGTCATTGTTTTCCCTCCTATTGTGCATCTGTAGTTTGCTCTTTTTCTTGAGGAAAACTAGTAATCTGTTCAGGATCGTGTTTTCTGGGTTGTCCTCAAAAAAACTTCTTCATTTCTTCCCATAGACAACTTCTAACTCAGTAAGAGCTTGCTCTGCATTTTCTGGCCAATGTAAATGAAGGATTTTTGTTTGAGGAAGAAAAGAAAGATTCCACATCACCTTGGATTAGTTCATCACCACAGGAGACCTCCTTTTCACTGCAATTACAACAGTGAACAACAACTTGTCACAACTTAATGCTCCTCCAGGAAAGCTTTGAGTAGTTAGGTAGTGGATGCCAGATAAACACCATCTTTTGGCTCTAAGGAGCAATTTAGTCCAGACAAGTAACCCTAGATATCTAGTCACAACCTGAGCATTTTCTATTAAATTGAAAAACAATTCTAAACTCACCCATTCTGTAGCAGTAGCTGAACTTCAGCAGCAAAAAGCCCAATGGAATAGGACACTTACTTAGGTGTGTTTGATAATTTTGGGTTGCACCAGTTGTGAGAACAGACCATTGCTCTGTGATCATTACACTTCCAGAAAACAAGCAGAGTGAAAAGGTGGAGGTCTTGCAAATTAAGATAGAATTTTTATAAACATAAGAAACCTACTTAAGCAGATGCATGAGGCTCAAGACTGCTTGTTCTATCTGGACTTGCTTGTTCTATCTGTTCCTTACTACAGGTGCAAAAACTCTAATAACACCTTAATCAAGCCCACTACAACCCTCCCCCATATTTTGTATTCAGTGCAGGAAATGACCCTTTTTCAGATTGGCAGGTAGATAATGGAGCACAGACTTAGGCCCAAGAAACATTTTCATCCATAAATCCACAGCAGGTAATTGCATGGGATAACTGAAGCCCAAGTAAAATCAACACTCTCAATGAAATCATTTTCTTTGGGTGCACAACCATGATAGAGGAAGCAGCTTTGTTGATGTACATCAAAACATCAAATCACAGAAAGGTTTGGGTGGAAGGAAAGATCATCTCATTCCAAACCCCCTGCAATGGGCTGGGACACCTTCCACTGGACCAGTTTTCTCAGAGTCCCGTCCAACCTGGCCTTGAACGCACCCCAGGTGATTCCCAAGCAAGTATCTAACCCTGTGCCGCTAGCCCTGGATGCAGAACCTGTTTTCACCATTACAGATCAACCTGTAAAATGGTCCCCTGGAGTTACCACAGCCCTCACAGAGATAAATTAAACTTCAGAGCAGCCCAAAATTTGCACTTTCCTCCATTTCGTCAATGGTAGTGATCCTCTTGACAGTCAGGTCCCATCTCATTCCTGCCTCCCACACTTCATTTCAGTGGTTGGTGACCAAGCCTATTTAATATACAAAACTGTTAAGAGTTAACTTTGTGCAAGCCAAATAGTGACTCAAAGTATTTATTTTTAGATGAGTTGTTAATCCTAGAGAGTTATGTATTTGAGCACAAGTCAAAAGCCTTTTAGAACTCTGAAGTATTCCATATCAAGTTGTCAAACCCAGGGGAAGCAAAATCATCACAATGTATGCTAAAAGTGCAGTTAGAAACAAACTTTATTGTTGCAATTTGAAATTATTTACACAATATAAATCTTTTTGAAAGGTACATTACTTCATTTAATTAGTGGTAGAAGGCCTTAGAATAGCTTCAATCACATTTAGTTCAAAAGAAATACAATTCACTCCAATGGATAAATGATGGACCTAAACTCCACGACATACACAAAGGGTCATGAGGACTTTTGGGGGGGATATGACAGTGCTAGGACATGACAAAGGCTCTTTTATAAATTGAGCTTAATTTATTCACAGGACACAAGTGGACTCATGCTTAAAAGAACACTGAAAAATATGCAGTAACAAAAATGACACAAAATGGAATATATTCCTAATATGCTGTGGCCCTGTGTCTGCAAGTGTTTAAAGGGCTTTGGACAGCTGTGTTAAGAGGCTTAGACAGAACCAATGACTAACTTGAAGTCATATTCAAGAAAGACTGGGTACATTCTTGGCGCTGAGACTATTCAAAGCACTTGTGTACAAAGCAGCAGCATTAACTACCACAGACTGCATCTGAGATACAAATGTTAAATGGATACTTTCTATTAAAAAAGAAATCTTTCACACACTTAAGACTGGACACTTATTTTTTTGATAACATTTAATTACTACCAAAAACTTAAAAACCTATACTTATTTTTTTTTTCCAGTTCACACTGTATTTTATGTCATTTTATACAGTATTTTTCATGTTTCTCTTCCAAGGTCTCTCTCATCTTGTGTTTTGCACATGTCTCTACACAGGGAAATAAAAACCACTTAACAGAGAAAAAATGCAGTTGCAATGCCACAAAAATAGGCTGGTGCAGGACCTGAAGTTATTTCAGCATTTATGTCAGTTTGCTAGATTTTAAGTAACTTGTTTGTTTTCTAAATGTTCACGCAACTTTTCATTTCCATGAAGCTTCCCTCTGTGTCATCTCTCTATAAACATCAAATCCAACATATTTGGGAAGTCCATGGATTAAATTCCACACCAGAGGGAAACAGCAGCAGCAACTCCACAATTTTAGAAGGTTGCAGTAACAGCAAGTGTAAAACTTTGAACCAGAGATTCGGTAATCTGGTGAAGTTGGGCCATCTAAGATCCTAGTGGGCTTCAGGGCCATTCTAGTCAATCTTCTGACATTTCACAGTAATAATGAAACCCTTTTTTATAGAATCTGGTGCAGAGCACCACCTACACTATCAAATACAAAGAAAAGCCCAACACACAGTGTTGTTAACTAATCAACTACATGGGGATTGGAGGTTTTTTTTTAAAGTGATCTTTTGAACCATTTTTTCCCTCTCCCCCTATCCAAGATTGATTGGTTTCCTAATCATACTTAGCTTCCACAGAACAGACCAAATGGAAAAGTCACTAAAGAGGGAGGGCAGGTGGGAGGAATCAAACAATACCTTTTCCAGTGTCTCACCACAGCACTTGGAGGGAGCACCTTCATACAACTGGCCTGTGCAAATGTTCAACACGTTTCCCTTCCCACTCAAGGTCTCTAAGCCACAAAGAGTGGTCTAATCCATCTGGAATGGTGTGGTTTCTCACTGCTGAGAGCCCATCTTAAACCCCATGCATTTGGCTAAAAGAACACCTACTTGCACAGGACCAAAGGTCATGGCTCCTCATATCTTTCACAGCTATTGAAAATGATCATAAAAAGGGGGTAAAAAAAATCAGCTGTTCCACATCAGTTCCACATCAGCCTCGCATGTACCTCAAGGTTTGATCAAATGCTTTCTGCTCCACTACTGTGATTGCAACCGTCTGGTGTGGCAAATGACAGGAGATAGTTGTCAATTCCAGTACTTTAGCAATCTAGCACAATTTAGAACACAGTAAATAACACAAAACATTAAAACAAAGGACACACAGCCACCTCAAACAAAGACAGGTAAGATGTGGTCAACCTCCTCTGCAAACTACAGGAAGGACTGCTCCAAGCAAGAGATTATAGTCCACTGGGTTGTAAAACAAAGTTTTATTTAATCAAAAAGTTACCCAAATTTAATATTTCTTTTTTTTCAGAGTAACAAAACAGTATTTTATAAGCTTTTGTTAGCTACCTATGGCTTTAAAAAAATCTGAACTTTATTTGGAAGCAAACTTTACCCTTTACAATTTGCTCTTGTCCTTAAACCATGCAAGTAAACAAGCATAACCAATAACCTCGCTACACCAAAAGCTTAAGCTTGAGTTTCCATGTGAATGATTTCCTGTTACTTACATTTACCAAGCCCATTCCTCCTCTTGACTAGTACTTCTTGGATAAATTCACTTCCCAGGACCCTGGCAATCTGAAGTGTCACCACTGATAAGTGCAGGTAAGGCTGACAGGTTGTACAAACCTTATAAAGATCAATTTGTTAGATGGAGCATTTGCACAGCATTTTCCAGCAGAGTTATTAAACACCAGTGAGAAGAATAAACTAACAGCTTGATGGACACTATGGGGTTCAAAACAGACAGTGAAAGGCAATAGTGATGAAATACAGTCAGGGGAAAAACAATCAGGGGAAAAAAACTATGCTTCTTTATGTCTGTGTTTCCAAGGTTAAAGGCCTCTTCAGAAAGGGACTTCCTAAACAAAAAAAAATCTGATGAGAAGTTACGTACTGACAAAACAGAATGTAATTTTACTCCAAAAAGGAAATAGTGATGGCTAAGTATGGAAAGGAAGTTTTATATTCATGCTTACCCTAATGAAGTAGGGTTGTGGGCACAGGGAGGAGGAGGAGGAGGGAATGGCACACACAGAAAATACCTCAGCGAAGTTTGAAATAGTCTAAAGGAAGTTCCAAGTTCTAGCACTGAGGAAAATTGACTGGCAGAATTATTTTAGTGATTTGGACACTCAGTATAAGCATTTACAAGTTAACAACTAATCCTATTATAAGGCTCTATCCACCAAAACATTTAAGTTGGGGGACTCCTATCACTACTACTTCAATCACTGTCCCCATAGGAACACACACTTTAGGAGTGCTTCAATTCAACACATGTACATTTTGAAGTCACCAGCATTCAAGAATGTATAGGACATTTTTGGAAGTTGAAGTAAACAATTTTACCAGCTTTCCCTATCCCACAGGTACTACCTGTACCTCTGATGCATGGTTTGCCCTATTATTAGAAGATATTTTCTCTTCATCTAAGTACTGTATAAATTCCTTTATTCCCAGAATCATTCCCAAGAGTAAGTTGTCAAAAAAGCTAACAGGGAAAAAAGACACTGGATTCCCAAGGCTAGAAATGGATACCTTAACATAAAACTATTATGCTGTGTTACAGGTCAATTTAACAAAAGAAGTCCGCACACAGAGTTAGATTTCTTCTTTACATCAAAATTGCTACAAAATAGGAGAGAATACAATGCAATACACAAATCCATAAATGCAAGATACAGTACAATTCACACTAATTTACAAATGGTTATTTACACTGTTGTATATACATGTACAGTCAGACCTGGTTAATGCAAATTTGGTATGTCCTTTTAAAATGCAAATCAACAAGTGTAAATGAAGGTATTTAAAATTATGTGACAGGAGACTAGTTACCATTCAGAAATATTTAGTGTTTGGGTGACCTATGAAATTAGGCCTGGATTAGCCAGATCTGACTGCAGAAATGAGAAGAAAAAAATTCACACTATTCTGCTTTACAAAAGCAACCAGGCCACTACGGTCTATTGACTTGATGCTATTTCTGCAAGAATGCCATTACTAATAATCCTCTTTATATTTACAATATAGGCTTAACTACAGCAAGAATTATTAATTTTGGCATTCGTGCCCTTAGCTTAACATAAAGGCAACAGAGTATCTTCTTGGCAAGTCACAGTCAAAACTACTACAGGATGTTTCTAGAGCTCAGTCATTTTTGTCCTCCTTCAAATACCTTAATGTTGCTATTACAGAGACTGAGACAAATTAATCAAAACAAGTAAATGCTCTCTAGTACCTAACTTACATTCAGAATGTCCTGTATTCACAGTTTCAAGCTACCTTATCATCTGCAATGCCATTGCAGACTACTGCTTCAAACTTAATGCACCTGTAGATATTCCTCAGCAAGTGACACTATCTGAGGGTTACTGGCTCAAACAGATGTGAAACAAGGCTCAAGGTAACTGTATTTCCTTTTGAGAGACGTTTTACAGTATTTCCTCAGAACTGATCACAAATTGTTTTAATCTGCACTTGTCTTGAAAGAAAGCTGATGCAAAGCAGCATTTAAGTGTGTAAAATTAATTTAAACATGCAAAATTAAATCTTCTACCAGTACTTCAAAGTCAACCATTGTAAACTGTGACAGTCCTTGTGCTTCATCAAAGTGGCTCAGGAAAAGCTTGGAGTATTTACTATCTGCTTCAAAGTGCTTTTACAGGACTCAGTGGAACCTCACTCCACAAGGATGAGATTGAGCTGCACTCAGCAAAAGCTTTGGTTCTGCAGAAGCAAACTTCCACTTCTACAGTTATTGCTACTTGAGCTATACAAACAAAAATACTACTGACAAAAACTACGCTAACTCCCAATACAAATGGTACTGGTACCTGAAAAGGGAATGTGTCTTGCCAACCGTTGGGAAATTTAGGATCTGTCAAGTGTTGGATTTCCCAAGACCAAGTGAACTTCGATGCCTTCTTTCAAATATTTCACAAATACAAAGCAACACTGTCAGAAATAAAGCCACTGCTTGGAAGAAAATAGTAATAAAAGAGTTAAAAAATCTTTATCAATCTTCCTTCCAAGCACACTTTGCTGAACTTAAAGGAAATACAAGACTGCAGGGTATTATTCATCACGTCAGTAATGTCCACAGGGAAAAAGTACAGAAGATTAAGGTCTTCAGTGCTTTCATGAGCTCTAGCAACATCCTTGATAACTGCTACAAAGTAAATTATAAATGCCTATTTCAGCTATTTGTTTCAACTACAAAGAAAGTTTGTCCAGTATAGTAGCCTCCAGCTAATGAAAATGGTTACCTCATTTCAAGTTACAAAAAAATCCCAGTTCTCCCATTAGTATAAGAATTTTTAAGGTTTTGACTGAAGAAAATTTTAAAAAAAATCAGAGATGAATATAAACAAGAGGAAAAAAAATCCTAAACCGTGCTTTTGTAAAACAACAGAATGCCATTTGAAATGGTCTTTAAAGGTGAAAATTTTTCATTCACATGAATTTTCTTTGTCCTGAATCAATCCAAGCTTTTGTAAAGCACATATGTATATACGTGTGTACACATTATACACACATACACAGCAGTGTGCCATAAAGCAATTTTGAATAAATATCTTTGCTGGAATCTGCACAACAGACTCCCCATAATATTTACTCTTCAGGTAAGTTGTGTTTGCACGTGTACTTGAACACGCACAGACTTTGTACATGTGGGCACTTATGTGACCAAAGTGCAAAGTTTTTCAGAGTATCATCAGAGTCTAGTACATGTCTGCCCAGCTCCACACTGCATTGTTGAGTTTGACCTTTCTGTTGTGGGTTTCTTACCCTCTCATGTCCCCCCACCCCACCCCTCTTTCAGAGTTAAAGCCTCTTTTCCACACAAACTTATACATTGTTCCATTAAGTAAACATTGTCTTTTCAATTCACATTTTGTAATACAGACCATTCTTGGTATAATAGCTTCAAGAAATAAGAAAGCGTGTTTGATGATCAAAGCCCCGTTGCTCAAGTCATACATTTTTCCATACTGTCCTTCAAACCGGAGACTTCGAAAAGCAATTTGCTGACAGAAAAAAAAGAACCACCAGATACACCAGAATCTGCACAATCATGGGACCAGGCATTTAAGACTTAGAATCCAAGGTTAGAAGACGACAAAGCAGGAAGATGTCAACACATGAACTGTAAACCTGTGCCTTGCTCCCCAGTGCAACAGGATCTCTGCTCACTCATCTCCAGTTCAGCAATCTTTTCCACTAGGTCTTACTGAAGGACGTCCAATACAGACACCAGAATAGTGTTCAAATTTAGAATCGTTTCAAAAAGAATAGAGATTTGGAATAGAGGTCTTTTGCTTTTAAGAGTACACTTAAAAAACAAGCAGCTTTCCTACAGAAGTTACAGATGGTACAAAACCTCAGAGAACCCTGTGGCCACAGAACTCTCCCATTTCTACGGCTTAATGCATTAAGAAGAAAAAAAAAAATCAAAACATTAATTATAACTTCAGCAAGCTGGTTGATTCTTGTGCAAGGAAAAAAAAAAGTACCATCATATGGAAAGCTACCTTTTTCTTAAAAAACAAAGAAGAGGGAAAAATAAGATCACCCTAACCCTTCTCCCTAGTTACACTGGAGATCTCACAAGTCTATTGTCACATCTTAAAAGGGTATTATTCTCTGACACGTCTTCTTCAGCATAAGTTAATGCAACTTCCAATAAAATAAGTTTTTAAATGACTCCTTTGGAACAACTTCACTGTCTGCACCCAACTTTAACAGAAACTGATGAAAGCAGCAATGGAATCATGTTAAAGTTATAATAAATAATTCACATACAACATATGTTAAATTACAAAGAAGGATTAAATTGCCATTTCTACAACTTTTTATAGATTTAGCAAGTTTCTAATCCATTTTATATCAACAGCAGTACGTATGCTCTTCGTATTAAATTTAACATTGAAGGACTGTTTAGAGGCATTATTTATAAAGCAAGAACCACCAAGTGAGCGTTACAGCACTTCAACAAATGTTTAGCTTTTTTCCAGTATCTGTTCTCAGAAAAGATCCAGGCGTTGTCCATCCACTTGGTAAGTGTCCTCCTCTTCATTACTCAGGAAGAGTTAACGTCATGACCTCCAGTTTCATTTTGAAATACTGGTTAAACCGAACAATTGCATACCTATTCAAAGGGAGAGAGAGATTCCAAGTTGAGAGCAGGTAATTCCTTATATGAAAAGGGCTGTGCTAAGTAGGATTAGTCAAAATCCCAGTACCCTGTTTTCAACCTTGACCCTCAGCAGCTGCCAAAGGGAGAAACTCAGAACAGAGCATCAATATTTCCTCACCACCACACCCCAATCCCAGCTTGCAAAACAGGTCCTGTTTGGGGATTATCAAAAGGCAGTGGTTGTGTTTTCAATTATTCTTAATGAACTGTCCACCAAGTGAGAACTACATTCCCGCAGAAATCTGATCTTGATCATTACAGGAACGGCTTTCATGCAAAGCTGAGAAGTTCTTGGATCAGCCGTGTCTTCCCTTGGTTTGTCGCGCCCTCTCGCGGTGACTCTCGGGTACTGCCACAGCACCGCGGACTCGCTGACAAGATTACACAACCAAGGGCAGCAAATTGGCTAAGTTAGTGCGAAAAATTGTAAAGTGGGATCTTTTACCAGGCAAAACGATTACTTTTATCACCTCACCCAGGCCTCAATGGAAAAATTAATTCCTGTGCTTGTTGCTATGAAAGACCATTATAAAAAAATGCCAACAACACACATATCTACCTGAGACAGAACAACCCCAGCCAGCACCTCAGGAAATAGGATTTAACATTCACTGCTGTTACAAAGACTCTTTAAAAAGAGTAGAGATTTCCAAGATCAACACTCCATGCAAAAGAGCTTGTTTACTAAAAGAATCCCATATCTTTGACTCATGCAACTGGAAATGTAGGTCTTGCATCTGACACAGCACACCCCACTGACCAACCTGGCTTTTAAGCCTCTGTCTCTTGAACAAAAAAACACTCCATGCCCCAAAACATTATGTTCCTTGCCTTCTTACACTGAGTTTTAACCCAAGGGCACGTGGTAACTTAAAGAACTTTCAGGAACAAAGCACTGACAGGTTTTACTGTCTTGTTTTCTCTGAAAGATTAAGAGTTTTACTGTATGATCGCATAGATCAGGTCTGTCACTCAAATCCCAGCTTCTCATAGCTGAGGTGTTGGATAGATGGCCCCACAGATCCCCTCCAGACTCCGGTATTCCATGTTTGTACATAACAAGCAGACTTACCCTAGAAAATCAAAGTCAATGGTGGAATATTTGGCTTGAATTAAAGCCCACAATCCCCAAAAGAAGTGGGAAGCCTGAAAGAAAAAAATTATCAGCAAAAAATTAACTTTGTATCCAATTTAACAGGCAAATGCATTCTCACACTGAGAAAAAAAATTATCCACAAGAGAGCACTCAAAATCCAATCTTTTTGCAAAGTTATTTGATACCTCTTTACCAAACAGATTGATTAGCAGTAATATAGAATAAACTACTGGCAATCAGAGGACTAAACCTATTGGACTCCTAATTCTCCATGTATCATTTTCAATATGTTGCATTTATACAATAGATCACCTATTAAGAAGATTGTTGTACAACTACATACACCATGTTACAAAAATGCAGAGAGATTCAGCCATTATCTCTACTGCTGCTAATTATACTGTTCCACATGTACTAAAATCTAGTGCAAATATTCAACTACTTTTGAATCTTTGATTACACCCTTAGACCTCTATAACTACACTCTCTGCTAATTTGGATAAAGAGGTGATATGCAATGCTGTATGAAAACCTTTAACTCATCAGCATTTACGTAATTTTCTCATCTGTTCCGAGCTTACTTCCATTAGGAGTCCAGAGAAGTGAAGGCCTATGCTCACTTTCAGATTGAAAGTATGTATTTTATTAATGATTTGATTGTTAATACACATCAAATCAAAATGTAATGGTCGTGACAGTCTCCTTGTGGAAGACATTTCTGAACCACCCAGGTTACAAGTTACAGACTTTGAACTTTGGTAAATAACTGCTTACAGTAACCACCTAAAAAGCTTCCCAAAGTAAGCATGTAACAGTTGACCAGGAGTTTGGAAGGTACACAAATGCACATGCACTGAAAAACATCTTAAAATGGTAAATAATATATATATATATCTCCATATGAATCTTGTACCTCTAGTTTAGATAACTTTGTTAGAAAGTAGCAGTTTAGCATTTTACATCAGCATCCATTAACTTTAGGTCACATTTTCACTTAAAGCTTCCCACATGAACTGACACAAGTGTCACGCAGTATTTGTGCATGATGTGTGGTCTATAGGCAAGCCTTCAGCTATTCTCTAAACAGAACTCTGTCTTCTTAAACATTACAGTGACCATCGTTTAAAACTGACAAAACAATGCTACATATTTTAAAACAGACCACCAGCCTACTCAATTGCAGCTCTAACTTCCCTAAATGAATGGGACAGCTGAATTTAACAGTAACAGCTGATATTATAAAAGACTAGCAGCAAACAAGCTGCTGTTTTTCAAAGGCTTGTTTAATAACCACCTTCTTGTGAACAGTATTTCCTCACTGGAACCATCAGCTTTTGCCAGACAACTGAGGGTATTAGAGTAACAGAGGTGTGATTGGATCACAAGGAAAGGGGACTAAAATAAGGCAAAAGTGAGTTTTTTAGACTTAGTCCTCCTACAAACAGTTTGGCATGCTATTCTTCATAACAAAACAAAATAGAGGCATTTTTGCTGTAACATTTCTTATCACATCTTCCAGGCAAAACAAGGTCAGGCGTAGTTGAAAAACAAAAATAATGTGAACCTGTTAAGTATCTTCAGAAATCACACAGAGATAAAGCTTAGAAAAAGAGAAAGACAATTTCAAACTGCTTCTAACAGTATATATCATCATGACATTCAAAGATTCAGTTCCACACCTATGTGACTCCTTATTCTACCTCCATGAATTACATTTGATGTGGTTTGTTTCCCTGAAGGGCAAGGCACCAAAGTCAGGTCAAAATAGAACATTCTCCATCCTTTCAAAGGGAAAGATCAAGAAAGTGAAGCTTTTACATCCAAAGTCTGTAGAAGACAGAGCAGCAGAGAGGAGATAGTGTATAATGCACAGAGATACTGGAGGAACAGGGAGCAGACTCACATAGACAGCCCTCTCTCTAGAACTCAAACCACTAAGGTGTCAAAAAACAAATCTGAAAGCTACTCCCTGCTTGATAAGACACCAGAGGTAAGGAAAGTTAAGGTACTACTGAAAGACTCTAGAGTGACTTAATTATTTGTAAAAGAATAAATAAATAAATATCAAAATATCCTGGGTTTATTCTAACAGAATCTTATAATCTTTTTTTAAAAAGACTCTTAAAGTTTATGTCTTTATGAACCACCACCTTGCTCTTCTGTCTTCTTACCACTACAAATACAGACCCAAAATAAGCTCTGGCCAACTCAAAATTGCCAGACCAATAAACAGCCAATAGAAATCCTCAGTAAAAGCTCATCTCCTCATTTTCTGAAGGCCCAATTCTTCTTTCACTGAGAATACTCTACAGAGAATTTTTAACAAGTAACTCAGCAGCACATTTCCATAGAACAAGAAACTTCTACTTCTTACAGAAGTTTTTCTTTACATGCCACAGCACTCAGATTGTGAAACTGGCAATTACATTTGTCCATAGAGTGTCAGGCTTCTCCATAGTATTTAATATATTCTAATCAAGTTTTTGTCACTTACCAGTGCAAACTGATTGACTTGGACATATAGAACTTCAACTTCTTTTTCACTGACTTCTGTGCCAAATCCTTTATATTCTTTGTAGGCCTCAAGGTAAGATCTCAGCCATTGTTCCTGTAATTTTCTGTTAGGATAAAGGTTGTAGTCTACTTCATTTACTCCTGGAAGAAAAGAAAAAAACACTGATTAGAACCTTATGTTGCCTAAAAAGACCATTAGAAGTCCATTACTGGACTACTTCCCCCTTCCCAGCCCAACACAGACTGCTGTGGACAAGTATCAGTGTTTTTACTTTGACCTGACTTTATCAGTTACATGTTGTCAAGAACTCCCCACACATGAATCAGTGTTCAACATTGCAGATTTATGTTTTCAGCCACATAGAGTCTACTTGTATGCTGAGATTCAAAAACTTGGGCTTTGAGAGAAGCTTGAAGAAAAAAGTATTTGCATTATGAAACAAAAGCCCTCACAAATACATCAAATGTTACATATTTTGTAGGAAAAGGGACTTGTATGCAACAACAATCCCAGGCGAATCCAGATGTATATCCAGTTGTCACTAACTAAGCTCATGTTTGAAGAAAATTTATTACAAGTCTTCCAAAGAGTATTGGTGGAATTAGCAGTCTTATCTCCATAACCCCTTTTTATCCTATTTTTGTTCCTATACTGGAAGATGCTTAGTCACAGGCAATAGGGAGTCTGCCAGGAGCCCCAAACCTGGATCACGGCTCACTCCCACTATCACTCCCCAGAGATTTGGGAATTCTCCTTAAATCTTACATTATGAACAGTGCAATCCCATAGCACCCAAACTCTTTTGTGTGTCAGATCCACTCAAATTTAGCTTAGAAAAATAATTAATATCTTTTACTGAATGGAAAGTAAAGTGAAGCACAACTGTTCTTCAGAGGCAAAAAATATATTTGTGCATTTAGTCTTCTTGCTGATTTAGTCACATTTTGAGAAGTGCAAGACAAAAGAAATCAAACACTCTCAATTATATTTTGCAAAAGAATTTAACTCACTTTAAATCACCAGTTATACAACTTAAATTACCAAGTGTACACCTTGATTTTTTTTTAGGTTATCTAAACTTCACATTGTGAAACAACTGGTAGATTAATTCTCCTAATTTCACCACACTGTGCTTTCCATCTACACTAATCATTATGTAGGTTTTCCCTGCTGCCCCATGCTCTGAAACACCACAGCATACACATGACGTTATTTCTTTCCTATGGAGTAAGTGGAACAGGCGTTCCCTGAGAAAATTTGAACTAGTTAATAAATGAACCTATCAACACCTTATTGCTAAAATCCCACCATTTTCCTATGTCAGAGTCCCAGATTTATTTCTAATTTTAGGATAGGGCAAGTACTTAGCACACATATTCAAACCAACATAAAAAGAGACAATCCTGCCTTTTGGCACCATGGAACCAACAGAGTATTCTCAGTATGTACCTACATCATGGCATCCACAGTATTTCATTACAGTGGGCTGTCTCTGCTGTGTCACTTCACAGTAGGACACTGAAAGCTGTGGTTTCTGTATTTATCTAATTCTACCAGAACTCAGGACATGACGGTCCCATTTCTGGCTTAGCAGAGCTGCAAAGGAAGGGCATAACTGGCCTGCAAAATGAGACATCAACATATTCTGATACCACAAGCTGACAGTTTTAACATGTATTTAGATAAACACGCAATGTGCAAGAATTAGTTCGTTGGGGTTTTTCCTTCATAAAGCCAGTCAAGCCTTACCTCAGAAATCCAATTCTTACCTGCAAATTCATTGAAGTGATTTCCAATGTCATAAGCCAGGTAGTTGTATCCAGAGTACTCATAGTCTATGAACTGCACATCACCTATATGAGAGACAACAGCAGCAACATCAAAGTTCAGATCAAGTGAAGTCACAGCCCTAATCCTTTGGTGTCCTTTGAAGATTTTGAGGAAAAACAAAATCAAAACACACACCCATCATTCTCGTGCCCAGTTGTGTGCACCCAGACACTCAGGGTAAGGCTGTGATTTTTACGATATGAGATTTCCCTAAATATTCATTCAAGAAAGCTCTTAAATAATTAAAGCTTTCAACTCTCTAGGTTTAAATTCTAAATACGAGAATTTCAATTTTAACTTCTACCACACGAGGGCACCCCTTACCCTCAAAATAAGAAGAACAGCAGCAGACTGTATTTAAATTTTATATAGAAATAGCAGATCCATTTTCCCCTAACTTAAAAAAAAATAACAGTCCTGTTTATTCTCACACAAATGTGAAACCACAGTGGACTAACACGTTGCAACATGCTGATATCTCCTCTAACACATTGATATTTCCTACTTCCTCCAACCACACTTGCAAAGCAAGACTATTCTTAATTATTTCTTTTTTTATCTGTCTTAAACTGGTCTCAGAAAACTGTTGGACAATCCTCAAGTCCTCAAAACTAACAAACAAAGCAATGTTATGTAAACAAGGGCTGATAAAGCAGCAAAACACAGCCCCAAATGTTGCCAGATTATGTTTATCTGTAGTAAAACCGGGGGAAATGCTTCACTTAATTTCTACAGCACATAAAACAGTCAAAATACTAACATGATGGATTCAGTAAAAGCAGAGCTATTGTATTTTAAGGGAAACTCACAACATTACTAAAATATCAGAAAAGGAACCAACTGGTTGGCATAAGAACTTTGCACCAGAACATTAAAAAGTAAAATCTTACATTTCTCACTGCTATGCTGAAATGTTTGATTTTCGCCCTTCTCCCTCTCTATACCCATTCTTTTGATGACACAATTAATTAAGAAAAACATTCCTTCTATTAAAATGAACAATCTTCTTAACATGACTTCAAACATCTTATAGATACTAATGTTATCAGGTTTAAAAAATAATCAAGAACAATGTTAAAGTTAAGTATTTTATAAACATATTTCCTAGACTAAGGATTTTAAGTGCCTAGAATACTGCCTCCTTAAGATTCAGCAATATTGTACCTCTCAAATACAGCAGTTTCACCAATGCCCTGATCAAGTTAGCACAGAAGAACTTTGTTATAAGTGTTCCTTCCTGTGCAGTTCATCTTTATTGCATTCAAAATACTAATACATTGATGTTTTGCAGATGGATAAATCTTCTTGACTGAGCACTTACAATGAAAATTAAACTCCACAACACTAACAAAATCACAATCCTCCAAGTCAGAGTTTACCCTTACTTCCTCTGAAAGCAAGGATTGCTTACCAAAGTTATGAGATTAGACCTTTTAGGCTCTAACAAACCAGCAGGGCTGCAAAGTGACAGGCTCCTTCCAGAACATTCTGTTGGCAATGAAAAATTAAAGTTCTGTAGAACTTTGAAGGGACAAATTTAACAGCAGCTGCAGCCAAGATCTTGTAATATTGCCACAGATGAACTTCTGCCACAGCCTTACTGGCAGATTCATACATTTCCTGTTCCCACTGGTTCTTTCTTGCTATTTTTGAAAAGACACACCTCTAAGTTACCAGCCAGTCAAAACACACAGCCCAATCCTGGTTTATATTCCGCTACACAAGTGATTTGCTGAACCCCTCCAGCCCCCTCAAACATTTGTTAAGGCAGCAATAAAGGCATACCCAGTTGGAAGCAGGTGAAGAAAATCTGGCAAACTCACATTTCATAAGACAAAAGTTCAAAGGGAAAAAGTCTTGCATTTACACTGATCCCTTTCAGACTCAAGCTACTATGGAACTCAACCTTAAAGCTAATTTTTGCACGAAGGCTCAAAATAAAGATGCACAGTTCTTTCTGTGAAACCGAAAGAAAGCAAAAACTTTAAAGTTTGCTGCTTCATAAATGCACAATGCATGCAACGTACCAGCTACCTTGTCTTAGAGGAAGCAGAAGAAAGTTTTCATTAATTGTTTGAATAACCAGAGTACTAGAAGTTACATTTAAGGTTTACTGCAGCTCATATGAGAAAGCCAATTCTAAAAGATACAGCTTTCTTTAGTGGTAGCAGGTAGCTTTTGTTTTGAGGTTTCTAATAAGTACCAAGAATTTGTATATCCCTGGGAGTGGGCAGGGCAACATGAGCCAGTCGTCTAAGTGCAACTGTGCTTCACTGCAGTGAGACACGATTTAAAAATAAGCTCTACCACCTCTCTGGAGAAGCTACTGTTATGGACAAGAAGACACACATCAAGAGTGTTGAATACGGCATGTTGAAACACATTCCTTTCTTCCAGGGATCTCCTAGGGCAGACAACATGCAACATACTCTAAAAAAACCACAGAAAGATACAAAATGGAATACATGTTGTTTTCCATATACCAGAAATCAAATTTTAAAGAGATCAAGTAGTACTCAACAGAGCATCTGCAAGATCTCCTCAAGGTACTGACAGGTAGGAGCATGATGTCACCTCTCCTTCTAGCTGCTCTTCCCTTTTAATGGTTTAATAAGGGTAAGCACTTCCAATGTGCAATCCTGGCTGTAGGTACCACAGCTGAATGATGTATCCTGAGTTCCATCCCATCCTGCTCATCAGGTGAGCCAGAGTCCCTAAAAGACAGCTACAAAGACAATGATCTGTGCTATGAACATACTTGACAATTCACAAACAGGTCATATACCCAAAGAAGAATTTTAGCTATAAATACCCCGTAGAGCTCTGCAAAAAAACCCCCAGGTTTTTAGATCAAAACCAGAAGCCTTAAACATACCTCAGTCTTCAGAAGCACTGAGCACCCACAGACTCCTACTAAAGATCATAGAAAACATTGGGTAGGCAGAGGGAATAAACAGAACAAAACCAGCCATCTACCTACACACTTAACTTCCTGCCAGGTGATTTTCATACATTCAAAAAGAGCACATACAGAAACAGACAAAAGAACTCTGATACTTGATCTTGTTGAATAGCAAGTATTTGAATACACTTAAAACATCAGGTATTTTTGGAAATTCACAGGTCAAGGTAAAAAATTAATTAATTAATAAAAAACTCGGGAGCACCAGAACATAAGGTCTTTAAATAGGCACTACCAGGATTAACCATAATTTGCGTATTCTTGATGTCAAAATTGTAATTAAAAGCAACATGAAGCTCTGATCTATATCCTTCAAAGAGTAGACAACAGTGATAATTATAAGTACTGTAAAATAACACTTGCAGATTTTCATATCCTGAGTGACTGAGGACGGGCATTAACAAAACAGCAAGAGGCAGAGTTCTCTCAGCCACAGCAGGAACAAATTCAAATCAGATGAGTGAAACTCCATTAAACGAAATTAGCACTCAACACGTTATTCCAGTCTCATAAATAAAATTTAAGGACGGGAGACTGATTCTTCTTAAAAGCAGTATGTGGCACAACTATGATCTTTCAAGTCAGAAAACTTAACATGAATTTAATGCAGAGGACAAGCCTAAAGCAAAGCCCTGGGACAAGCCATATTCTTTGTAACTGCATTAGACATAATTCCTAATATCTGTTGATAGTCTGTAGCTTGGACACAAACATATCCCTCATGGGATATGGGCAAATTAAGCATTCACAAACAAAATAGATAAATGCAGTGTTGCTAAAACAAATAAATTAGTTTTTGTTTGTGCCAGCTTCTGAAAAGCTAGACAATGCTACCAGCTTTGCATAAATTTTACTGAGGAGCAAAGGAAAAAATGGGTAGTTAATACAGAAGTTCAATTCTCTCTCTCATTTCCAGTTTAGGGTCACCAAGGTCTTTTGGATTCACAGAAGCCTTTCTAGATGGAAGAGTAAATTTAGTCAGTACAGCATCACCAAAGCTGTTAATTACTTTCATACAGTTTGATGCCATTCCTAGTGAACCACAATTTAAAGTCTATTTTGTGCTCTTGCAAAATTATTTGGATACCAATAAAAGGTAAACAGAATTCGTATACAAATTTCTTAAACTCAGCTTCCACTTACTGCTCTGTAAAAAGTGCAGTGTATGAAACAGCTTTCAAATGACAAACATTCTTTCTACAGATGGCACTGAGGTTTGGTTACTATGAAAACGATACCTGCTGTACCCAGATTGCACAAGTTTTACAACACGTGCAATATCCAAACATAAGTTTAATAATATATTTATTTCATATTTTCCAGTCTTTCCCCCATCTGTTTACAGCTTTCTTAAAGCCAAAGGACTTTACCTCCCTCCTCCCCACCCTGTCCCCAAACTCTAAACACTCACACACTTGTTACTGTAGGATTGCTCACAAGTGATGCACTGCTGGCATTGTTTTTTCCTCCATTCTGTTTACAAAAAGAAAAGCATATAGCATTTGTTTTTCAATTAGGAACTTCAAGCCTATTGACCATGACAGTGAACCCTTTTAAAGAATTCCTCTGATTTTTGTCTTTTTGTTGCATGGTTCTACTACAAAAAGCAACTATAAAAATTACTTTTACCTCACAAGTCTGTTGTGGGATGCTAAAACTCAAAATATTTTCAGAACTAAAACAAACCTGCATGGTAAAAATTGATTTATTTTTGTTGCTACAGTATCACAACATGTGTAAGACCATAAGTCATTTTTTTTGTACACCTTCCAGGCTTTTCCCTCTCCCTTTAAGCAGAGCTATAATCTGTCACTGAAACTAAATAAAATCACTGAAGTTTGAATTCTTAGAACTTAAAATTTATGTTAAGAGCATTGTAAAGATACGTATACACACCAATATAAGCAAAAGTACAAGCAATTCCCTTCAAAAGTGGTATTACTCAGAGGGAAACTTGTAGACAAATTACTTAAGGAGTTTACTTCCTCAATTCACATGCATCCAATGCACATATGATGCAGAAACGTGTTAAAAATACGTGGCCACTTTTCATTTTAGAGCCAACTCCAGCTTGAGTTTTTTTCATTTTCCCTTACAACTTAAGGCACATAAGTTTAATATATCCAAGACCAATAACAACTGATGGAGAAGGCTTCAGTTCCTTCCAGTTACGGACCTCACACACTTGGGCTTACACACCAACCACCTTACCCAGCTGGCATAAACAAATAATGCAGCTATAAGAACAAGCATGTCCCCATCACTTCAAAAGAAAACACAGTAATCTGATGAATTTATGGCACTCAACCAAACACAGCTCCTTGAAATGGGAGGAAAATTGTGCTTTTTTACTGCACAACAGCCATTTCAGTGTCACAAGTTTGTCTTGTTTGTTTTAATATCTAATTGATTCACTTAGTAACTGAACCTCAAACCACTAGAATCAATAAACTGTGGGTTTAAACAGATGCTCTACACATTTTAATAACACGAATTATGAGTTAAATACAACAGAAACAAGAAAGCAATTCATCTTTGCCAAGATGCATACTGCCTACAAGTGTTTAAATAATGTACTTAAAAAATTAATCTTTTAAGATGTCTGTGTACCTAATGCATAAAATAAATTGAGCTACTGATTGTACTATTAAATATCACTGATATACTTCATTATGAAAGGGTATTCCCAAAGTCACAAACCAGAACGAAACATAAATTGCAGGAGACAATCTTCATATTATTTTTTATACTGGCATGATTTTCTTGTCTTCCTAAAAGCTTTATAGAACCAGAATAGAATTAAAATCAACAGTGACATATTTCAAAGTCTAATCGTACAAGCAAGCTGGGGATTAACAAATTCATTAGCTCATTAAAGAAAAGCAATGAACACTGATTTTCTTCCTCTGTACAGTAATACACAGATGAGGATTAGGATAATCGAGTAACTTAGTATTTGCACAAGTATCACTACCATTGTCCTGGGTCTTAAAAGCTCAAACTGAGTTCACTGCAGCAAGTCAGTAAAACAATACCACTGATGTAGCACATGCAGTTACAGCATAAACAAGGCCAACTCACTACTCACTGTATAGTTCAAGTCCTACCTCGTTTCTTGTTGTAAATAATATTCTTACACAACAGGTCATTGTGACAGAGTACCACTGGTGATCCTAAATTTGACAGTCTTTCCTTCATCCAGGCCATCTCTTCTTGAAGAACTTGAGGACTTGGAATGTCACTTAAAAACCTTTTCATGTATAAGAAGATTGGGAGTTAGTACTGTGTGTTCCATATCAAACATTTGTAATTAAATACTTTTCTCTAAATTCTTGTTGCAAATAGTGTAACAGACCCTCTCCCAAATCAGGGTACTCGCTCCCTTAGCAGTCAAATTATGACAATTATTCCTCTCTGTCCTCCCCAGAAAACAATCCTAGAGCGGTTATCTGTGATGCAAATACCACAGTGGTCCAGAAATCAGGAGTAGAACTTGAATACAGTCTTTCACATTTTAAAGGGCTGAAGATTTAAAAGTGTTATCGCAAGAATTTTTCACTTTTTGCTCATGTTACATTATTTCCTGCAAGAAGGATACACAACAGTAAGTACTAGGTACTATATACCTATACAAAAAGATTAACATTAATTTTCAGTCTAGTCACAGTAAATACATTTAGGTAGCCATTTTATCTTCTAGATTTTCAGTTAACTACTCACATTTTCTCAGTTTTCTTAGGAACTTTATGTTGTAAAAGAAAAGCAACTTTGATAAAGCATTCTTTAATTACAATGCAGCAAGTGCAGTGATTTCAAAGTTCTATGAAGAATGTTTTTAAGCTGAAATCTGTTTCCTGAGTGATACGAAGTTTGACAGTGTACAAACACTTTCAAATTAGTTTTAGCTTAAAAGTTGGATCTCCACTCTCTGAGAAACATTGTCTTCTGCTCAAGCTTTAGATTACAGCAAGAAATTTTATTTAGGTTAAACATTTTTCCCAGTATTGCATTCCTCTCATCCCAATCTCCCAGTACTGACAGTAGAACCCTTTGGAAATATTTTCTCTTTTTGTTAAGCTCCTAAGAAAAAAACGCCACAGTTTGATTTGCAACTCAAGAACTACATTGAGATGCTAAAACCAAAGTGTAATTAAACCCTTAAATCCAACTTATACAACTGTTCATACTCCATGACAGCACAGGTCTAGAGTGGCCTGTGGACACGTTTTCCTCTACTGGATAACACTCAGAACTCATCCTGTAACCCAAAATAACCTTAAACTAACTTTACTATTACGTTACCCAGTTTTGGACAGATTTATAAGCTGAACACATACAAGACAGATAAGAGGTGCAGTTTAAAATTAACAAGCAGCAGTATTCCTACAACCCCAGGAAACAGGATTTTAGAATTCATCCCATAACACAGGTCTCAGTTGGAGAGTGATGGTTCTCTTAAAGACTGTTGAGAGAACGACCTCAAGAAGTAGGTGAGTTGACCTTGGTGCTTTAAAAAGAGCAAAGAAAACTACCATTATTTAAGTATCCAATCCAATCAAGAGCTGTATGTACATATACACAGTGTACCAAATTAATTTAAAACCTCTTTATCGTATTTGCCATATATGCAGCTACTTCAGTATACAAGAGTATGACAAAACAGGATTTTACAAACTTAACACTGCATGGTAATGCAAGCTTATTTCTTGGATATTCATCTATCCCTTAACCAGAAGGACTGGGAAGCCAGGAAAGAACATAATGAAATACCCACCTTTTATTTACTTCCTCATCTGCAAATTCTGTGGGTATGAGAGAGAAGTATTTCCCCATCTTCAGCCACAGATTAGATTTAGGGATCCATCCATTGTGTGCATGAATAGTATGGATTTTAGCAAGCTGTCTAGCAATGAGTCTAAAAAATAGAAGTTAAATTAATGTTATAGTCAATGTATACCTGACAGTCTATAATATTTTTCCTAGAAATACAACAACAATACATTTAATTGAAAAAATCTAAAAAATGGAGCATAGGAATTCAAAGAGGATGTAAATAAGAGCAACACAGCCATAGGATAGCATCTTTCAGGACACAAGAGGTCATTAGCAGCACTATCTGTGGGAGGGGAAGGATTGGAGTTCCATTACAGCACACATACTTCACCTACATTTACAATCTACTCTTGCCTATCTTTAGAAGAATAGGTTCAAACTAGCTGCCATTGTCAGGCAAATACATTTCAGTGCACACATGAAAAACTAAAATCTTAAGACATCAGCACTTTCTGTTCACTGCTGATAGTTAAAAAAAATATGTCTCCATGGAAGACTCTTGAATCTATTCACAAAAGAAATGTATTGGAAACAGACTTGAAAGGACTTGCCTTAACCAAATCCAGCCCCTCTAAAACTCCACCATGTTAAATGACCTCTCCAATGGCAATCAACAGGTAAATACTCAAAATAAACACCTCTAATACAGAGTGTTCTGTGAAGACAGTAAGGATCTCTTGTTCAGCACTGAAATACTGTAACTAAGAGCATAGTGAGCTGGCAAGAGAGTGAGCATTAACTCAGTGCAGACTTAATAGAAAACGTTATGGGCAGGTTTTGCCTGCTCATAAACTATGTTTGAGATCCTTTAGGCTTGACAGAAGTCCATAAAGGCACAATGAAATGTTGAAATTGAAAATAAATAAATAAATAAATATCTTACCTAAAAATATCTGGATTGCACACATGCTCTGGATCCAGTGCTTCTCCCTGCATGAACTCGTAGCACAGGCCATTATTGAAAGTGCAGTACAGCTGAGGGGCACAGCCATGGGCCTGCAGGACACGGAAACTCTTCACTTCCTCATCTCGATCCACCAAGAGCTCGGTCTTATTTCCATAGATCCGAACCAGAACAACATCATCCGTTATGTCACCAACGTAGCAGCCAATTAATTTATTGGTGATTCCATCGGTGAACAGCTGAAAAGTAAAAGCACAAGTAAGTCAGATCTGTTTTCTCAATGTGCAGGAAGAGAATGCTGGGTTATTCTTTAGTTCCCAAAACACAATGTTTACTAGATTGAGGATTAACAAAAGAAATCTTGAAGACAGAGGAATGTCATGGAGAAAACTGCAAGGATTTTTATCAGTAATACATGGGAACAGAAAAGAACAATCTGAAAACGTGCCGCAGTGAACTGCAGAAATGCTACATGTGAACAGCAATAACTAAAAGCTCAATATTTTAACATGAATTTCCACACAACCACTCTGAAGGACCATGCCCAGAGAAGGGCAATGAAGCTGGGGAAGGGTCTAGAGCACAAATCTTTTGAGAAGCATCTAGGGGAATTAGGGTTGTTTAGTCTGGAGAAAGAGGAACAGGGGGAATTTTATCACTCTGTACAACTACCTGGGAGGAGGTTGTAGTGAGGTGGAGGTCAGCCTCTTACCACAGGTAACAAGCTAAGACCAGAAAAAATGGCTTCAAGTTGCACCAGGGGAGGTTTAGATTGGATATTAGGAAAAATTTCTTCACCAAAAGGGTTGTCAAGCATTGGAATAGGGTACTTAAAGAAGTAGTGAAATCACCATTCCTGGAAGTGTTCAAAAGACCTGTGCATGTGGCACTTGGGAACATAGTTTAGTGGTGGACTTGGCAATGTTGGGTTAATGGTTGGACTTGATGTTAGAGGTTTTTTCCAACATAAATGATTCTATGAATCATACAAGATTAAAATGGCTGAAATCAAAGCCTCAACAAAGCACCAATCCTAAACCAATATGAAAACAACCATGAGTACAGGTAACATGAAAATGAGAGCAAATTTGATGCACTTCAGAAATTGAGTATTTGTCGATCACTACAAAACTAGTAACAAAGACACTTCTGGAGTTCTAAACTATCCTTTTAAAAAACAAAATTCAGGTAAGAAACAGTCCAAGTTCA
Source organism: Pithys albifrons albifrons (assembly GCF_047495875.1). Taxonomy (NCBI): domain Eukaryota; kingdom Metazoa; phylum Chordata; class Aves; order Passeriformes; family Thamnophilidae; genus Pithys; species Pithys albifrons. The sequence goes on along the minus strand of NC_092460.1, from coordinate 33,373,683 downwards.
GTGGTTATCACATTCCCACCAGCCTTCAGGTTTTATTGACAGAACTCCTAAAGTCACTTTGGCTCCACTAGAAGTTGGAGACTGTACTTGCAAACCAAGATCTTAGCCTTAAGTACCATTCCAAATTTAAAAGCTGCTGACAAGATCCACTTCTTCCCATTTTCCTTTATAGCTGGTATATACCATTTAGAAGGTTTAAAAAGCATTTTAATCCTTGGCATTTAGATGATGTACATGAAAGCAATTTAAAGCCCTGCACTTTACTAGACTTGACCAGTCTCATCACTAATGCTTGAACACACTGAAGACAAAGTAAGTGACCTGCTACAAAAATGAGAGCAATATTTGAGTGTTATGGTTACATCTAATTACTGCCTACTTGCTCCCTTTCAAGTAATGAGGGAGGTATGAAAACCACACATTCCCAGATAGGGAAAGGAGGGGGTGGACCAAAAAAAAAAAAACCCACATTTTAACTGCCACTTCTTTCACATGTGATGATGACACCTAAAACAGTCATCATTAGACAGGCTAAACTCCTGCAGATGCTGCCTGACAATCAGGCTAGAGCTTGAGTTACCGTCTGGGCTCCTTGGATCCCATTGCATGTAATCAGGCATTGGACATCACTCAATGCCTGCAAGGGTCACACAGCAGTTCTTAATCTCCTGCAATCAGGGACAGTTTTACAGTTTAGAAAACAGATGTTTGGCACTTTCAAACTCTTTGCACTCTGTCAACTCAGCCTGAATGCTTAAAAACTTGCTAGATGAGCACTAAGCACGCTACCTCTAGCTGTTATGTAAGTGACTGAATGACAATTAATATTCTCACAACACCACAAGCAAGAACACCAATGTTTTCATAGCTATTCGAAGTTGCCTGCAGTCTTAAGTAGTTAAGAATTTTAAGTCAAGGTTCTCACAGCAACTGTAATTTATATTCAAGGGGCTTTTTTAAGTGTTTAAAGTTATGCCTCTTCCACTCTGTTGCCCTCAAAACCCTCAATAAAACTTAATTAAAAAGAATAAACCCTTCCACAAAATATAAAACATCCATTCAGGACTGCACAGTAACACACACAGTAGCAAGAAGTAGCTTCAACTTGGTAAACATACACAGCTAGACAGAAACAATTTATCCTGGGGTCCTGCAAGTTTTAACACCTTTATTAAGGAATGCTTTCATCATTACTTCTCATTTAGTTCTCTCTCTGGTTTACACCAAGAGACAACTATTAGAACTTTTTCTAACTATGCAGGTCTTTGAAGCTACAAGCAGCTTTTATTGTAAAGCAACAGGAAGACCACAGATTATATTATTATTATTACTGTTGTTTTATCATTTTATTATTTTTTATTATTATTGTTATTAATTGTAATAAGCCAGAAATCAGCTGAAAAATACTAAGATTCCAAACAGAATTGGAATACTGAGTATTCAATGAAAACAGTTTGAATTCCTTATTTACTGATGCCCATTGAGGGATCCTCCGATATGGCTTCTGCCTCAAGTACTAAGTCAGGCCTAGAACAAAATTACAGACAAATGCAGTGATCTGTTGCATTTCAAACCTGGTACTGAACCTTGTAATTTAACAAAAAAGTACTTTTACTAGAAACACATGATAACAGGCAACTTCTCTACAGACATCACCATTCCTTAGAACCTTGGAGGGACTGGGTGCTGGCTTTTTGTATTACGGTCTTGAGGCTTTTTAGTTTGATTTTTATGTTTGGGTTTGCTTGTTTTTTTAAAGCAAATATGTTTGTTTGGTTTGGGTTTTTTAAAGTAAAAGTCAATTCAGAAACTGACTTCTTTTCCCTCCTTTTCAAGAGGTAGCCTTTATTTTGAAAAGTAAAGTAGTATCACTTCAGTACAAGCAACAGCTTATTTCCAAATCTCAGGGGTTTAGGGAAATCAAGCATAAGGAACACTTGTTTTTTAACTGCTAAAGAAACAAATTCTGAACTTGGCTGAAGACTCCCTATTTAGGAAAAAAACCAAGACTTTTGCAATAGAAGATGTGGTTCAGCTATTATACCTTGTTTTCTTCAACAGCCCTATGCGATGAGGTGCGCAGATTCATCAATAAAAGCAGAAAAGGACTGGGAAAGCTGCAGTTGTAATCACAAATAACAATAAAGAGCTCAAGTTCCTGAGGAAAGATGCAGAATAGCAGAAGAGAGGAAGGTACTCCATTTTCCTGAACAGTTACAAACACCCAATCTTGCAGAAGTAGCTTCAGCAAATTACAGAACTTTCATCTATTCACTGAAACCATAAATTCAAATAAACCTACTTACAAAGCCTCCTTGACTGACTCAAAATTAAGACTTCACAGTTTATGGGCACGTTTTATTATTAGCTATTATTTTAATAACTCAGGAGACAAATAATGAAGAATCTTAAACAGTCTTCATAGCAACTAAATGTTACTGTTCATCAAGAAAACTGTTCCATTTAGCACAATAGACACTGGGCTTAGCAGTGTTGCCTAATTTGAACAGGCAGTACTTAAATGTCTTTCTAGTATGGCTTGTAAGAAAAATTGTACTATGAAAAAGACAGATCTAAGGACATCAGAAAGAACGATACTATGAAAAAACTCCAACAAATGTTAATAGTGATGATGCAAAGAAACAGTAAGAATTTGAGTTATGATGTTGAACAGAAACTGCTGGGCACTGTACAGCTTCTGTCACAGGGCTATTATCCCCTTCAAACAAGTCTCATTAGCACTAATAAAAAGAAATCTGCAACAAGGAAATTGGACTCCTTCAACTGATAATTTAGGAACTCTACTTATTAACATCTATTTGTAACATGCTGCTACAAGTAATTATTTACAGCCAGGAGCAATTTAGTTATTCCTTCTTAAAAAGGCAGAAGGGCTTGCTTACTTTTCTAATAATGTTATTCAGAGCAGATAATTTCCATATTCCATCATAAGAAACCATCTAGTGTTTTCTGCCAGTAAAAGAACATAATAGTCACTTTATTCTTTTATTCAGAATGTCTTTACTGTAGCATTTAAAGAACCAGCTTAGAAGCCCTTACTCAAAACATAACCTGAGACAGACTGAAGCAAAGCAGGTGTTCTATAACAAAAGCATCAGGTGAGCAGCTTAAGCAGAGAACAGACTCTGATGACATGGATAAGAATCAGTAAACTCTCAAGGCCACATGGAAGAAGATGGAACAACCTACAGAATGTAATTACAGCACTCTGGGAATAAATCAATAAGCACAAAGAGACAACAGAAGCCAACACTATTCAACACAAAAAAAAAAAAAAAAACGGCAGCAAGATTCTGATACTCCTGTAATCTGCAAATATTTAATTATTGTGATATTGATTTATCACATTGTAATACATACCCTCAGGTGAGGTGACACAAAGCTAAAACTAAATTCTGGAAACATTTCTGGAAATTGCATTTATACTGCGCACAATCAGAGATCTAGTTTGAATCAAAGGCTTTCTAGCCTTGGGAACAAATAAACTGTTTACTGAAATGCAGACAAGGCAAGAAAGCTACAGATAAGCTTGAGTTACTCAAATGCAGTCTCAGAGAGCAGCACATGGTACAAACAAGACAGGCTGTGTGAGCCAGGAAGAGCAATCTCAAGCAAGACAAGAAGCATCTTTAAGACAGAGTTTACCCCAAAGCACTATCAGGTTATTAGAGTCCTGAAAAGGGCACATGATGGATTTGCTCCCACCTCATAAGCAGGTGGTTCATGAAAAGCTTGGATCTAATCCTATTGTTTCAGGTGTTCAAAAGAATGAGAAGAATGAGAACAAAATTGCAATCACATGTAACAAGCATGCACAGCTAGAAATAAAAGTGTCATGGGGCAAAGTAGAAAAAAAACTTATGACTCAGAAGAGATGTAAAACCAAGTAGAATTTTTCCTCCTAGACCATGTTATTACATCCATGGGAGGAGAATATCAGAAACAGTATCATACTGCTGTAACAATAGAACAGTGAGGTGAAGTTTCAGCAGAAGTAAATAGGAATTTCCCAGATCCTGCTGCTGAATCCCAGATTGACATTCAGATCTCTGTAAAGGAATAGACTTTAATAATACGCCTCTTTACTGCTCACAAAACTTCCAAGTTTTTACTGTAAGATCTAACTATTTTGTCCTGGAAAAGTATAGCCTACAGAGACACATGTACAAGTATACAAGACAAGAACTTAATTTCCAGAAACAAGGTGAGCTATTTCCCTCTCTCTTCTTTCTGTAGCTATTTATAAAGGAGGGCAAAGTACAACTACTGGAAAATGCCTTTGGTAAATTCTCATCTGCTCAGCATGGCTTACAAGAAACATCATTCAAAGGTCTCCAGGCTCTGGAGCCATATCCTCTAGTTCATTACACTCAGCATCTGAAAGCCACTGTCTGCATGATTTTAATGGTCAGATGATCAGGAACAAGATCATCTGGCATTAAGAATACCAAGGCAAGCAGGAAGACAGTAAGTTAAGGGCACTATTCTACAGTAAGTTTGGCCAGAGGCTGAACTAGTAGTTTTCTGAACTCTTGGGATGCTCTGTGTGACAGCAGTGTGGAGAAATCAAGGCTGTATTGCATAGATACTGGTGGTATCACTTTAGTTTTTTCTTTTTCGGCTACTGAACCATCTATGCTTCAGCTTCAATGTGTGTGTGAGGTTTGTTTAGGGCATTTTTTAATTGCTTTTTTTTTCTTAAGGTCTGAACTGAAGATTTGCCTCCTCCATATTGTCTATATAAATACCATTTAAAATTACATTCTATAGTCTATTATAAACGCTACAGATACGTCACCCTTGCAAGGGCTGGTTCTGATCTAAATGCATGACAAGATGTGAAAACTTTTTTTTTAGAGTCAGGGGAAAAAAAGCAAACAAAGAAGTTATTTATTTTTCATCTTATTTCTGAAGAATATGCTCCTCCCTGAAAACAGTCAATGTTAGGTAACTAGCTAACACTTCTAAAATGCTGAATTATTTTACAAATTTTGTGATACTGATAGGAACAATTACAAATACATTATAATAGGGGAAAAAAGTAAGAGAAAAGGAGTCTATCTGAAGTATTCTAACTTAAAAAATTAAATTGCTTCTCTTTCCCCTGGAATATTTTGTTGTGAAATAGCCATGTAACAGCATGGGGGAAAAAACAGGAACTAAATCATCTTGGAGAGCTCCCTTCCTATTCAATGTTACAAGCCTATAGCATAAGTTATATGCCTTTACACAGACACAGCCAAGCTGTGCCTAAGCAAATATTGATTCTCTGTAATTAGAACCACAGTCATCAACAAATACACCTCTATCATGCACAGCTGGGTTACGTCACACACTGTGATGTGGCACATCGAGTACATAAAATGCCATCAGAATTTCTGCCCCACCCAGATACCACGAAAACCCTTAAAAACAGGAGATTATCATTATCAATCTTCATCAGAAGCTTTAAAAGAATGGAAAAACCAATCCGGCCTCAGAGGACATCCAATACTGCCCACATTTCCCACTTAACTGTGACATTGTGCTCAAGGCACCCCTCAAATTACAGTTTTTCCAAAACACATCAGCAATGCAGCCCATTCTGCAACTTTAACTTGTCTTATTCTTTCCTTTCTTAACTTCTCCATTTGGAGGTATTAGCACTTCAGCACAGTTCTCTGTGAACTCAGCCCTTCCTCTTTACATGGTGATTATTTTCCCAAGTGCTGAAGAGCACGATGTGCCAAAACCAGCTAAGCAACAAACATTTCTCCTGAAAAAATGGAACAACACAACAAAATAAATAATTTACTTACTTTCTCAGAGACTAACATTTTGTTTTTCAATTATTTCAATGCTTTAAAATCCCATGCTCTGTTTAAATAAACTTTGATGTATTTCAACTAGTTCAGAAATCTGAACCAACTAATAGTTTGTTATAAAGAGAATACCAAGATCAACACAAGCAAATAAATTAGAGTAGCAGCCAGAAAATACTGCCTGAAGAAAACCTATTGAGTGCAAGTCAGAAAGAAAAAGCAAAGAGACAAGGACAAAAGCTAATCTGGTATATATAAAAATAGAGGTTGTTTTGCTGATTAAAGTACAATTTTTATAAGCATGGCTCTGTCCCCTGTGTTCACATTTCACAGCTCCAGCAACAACTATTGGCAAAGAATTATAAAATGTTGCAGTAGCCGAGTCATGCAAAGCACTGATAAATGCAAAGACATGTAAATCTAGCAAAGAAGACACAGTATCAGAAAACAAGCAAGGTCTAATTATTTCAGAGAATTAAAAAAGTAAACCTAATCACAGTTATTTGGAGATGACAGCTGCTTGCAGGAGGGTTGTGAAGTGCCTTATTGAAGAATTTGATCCCATTTGCAAAACAGATTTTTTCCACCTCTCCTCAGGTTTCAGTCAGGACAGGAGCACTGTTTGTCAGCCTAACTTTTTTACCATTTTAGGTCTTTGAATGGCTTTTCAGCCGATTTTTTTTCATACATATCATTCTGGTCTACCCAAATAGTTACAGAAATTCACGCTATTATTATTAAGCCTTTTCACCAATAAAAAAAGGCAGCCTTTATGCTCAATATTAAATATTACTTCAGAATGGTAAACAATAGAGACTGCTTTTCCTGCATCAAGACATTACACTGGAAATTGTGTGTTAACCTACTGAATCTTTCATTAGAACCAGACTTACAAGAAGTAGAATAGGTCATAGCATAAAAGAATCCTAAACCTGCACTTACTGCAGTGGTAACTAACCTTCCCATACTGTATTTTTTCATTAGGAAGGGTGATACAACCTCTTTAAAACAGTAAAGAGAGTCAAAACAACTAATTTTTTATATTTCATTAATAAAAACTCTTTAAAGCATAAAAATAGGAATGTTCACTGTCACAATTCAAGTTGCTTACAAAACTCAGAGACCCTGTTTTGAATAAGAAGAGTAGTTTTGCTTATGAAATTAAAAAACACTGTTTCTCATTATCACCACAGCTAGTTTCTGAATTTAGCAAGCAGTGAGTTTTTCAGCAGGAGGCTGAGAGGCCTCCAGAGATTCTTTTCAATCTGGACTCTGAAAAATATTATTACTAAAAACAGACATTTCAGAATCAAAAGTAACTACTACAAGAAGCAGAAAAATAAAGAATTTAAGTGTCAGAAAATAAAACAAGTTCTATGCAGTTCCTAATACATCTTCAGGTTACAACTGCAGAAAGTACCTACATGAAGATGAGTGTTGAAACAAAAAAAAATTGTTTCTCCTTACCAAAGCATAATAACTTAAATATTTGTACTGCCCTGTAAGGATAAAATTCACACCTAACTTGAAATAGAGGAGATACCTTACAGTATAGCTGCTTCCAATTCAGCAAATAATCAGCAATGCTTCTGGATGCTATAGACTGTCTGACAAATACTGCAGTAAAAGAATAATTTAAGCACTGAAGGTTTTAATTATTTCCATCCTCTATCCAACACTTCTGTTCTATGCTATGGTGCAAAAACAAAAAAAAATTAAATGTTAAAATACATTCCTGATTCTAATTACTTATAAATCTTAGAAAAAGTGGGGACTAAGCATTACCATTTTCTAACTACTCTGTTTCAAAATTGTTTAGCTGACTAAACAATTTAACACACTACAGTAAATTTTTATGAGAGAAGTTAATTAACTTTTTCAAGTGAAGCTCTGGACTCTTCAACTTCTTACTAGTTGTTCTGACCCAAGAATTATTAAGGTCAAAGGTAACTAACAGCAGAGTTTACCAGAGGAAGCAGCAGTTTGTTCCACCTATCACTGTTCTTTGTCCACTTTGCTGTTTCAGATTAGTCAGGTCTATTCTCTATGCTGTACGACTCTCATTTTCATCTCCCTCCTAAACACACACCATGTTAAAGAGAGGACTTCAAGGCATCCTTCTGCTCACTCCACCCTCTTCACAAAAACAGCCATCTTTCATTTCAGCATCTTTCTGTGTGATGCATGTGTAACATGTACGTGTAACAGCTTCCAGAAGCAGGGATGGCAATAGAACCAGTTTCAAATCACAGGCATTCTTGCTTGTTAAGCACTCACAGCATCTTAAATACAAACTAAAGAGTTAAAAATAAAAGGCCACTGAAGGGCTCTGTGAATAGAATGTTCTTCCGCTGTGCAAAAGGAAAACAGTGAGTTGAAAAGTTTTGGTCTTAGTAACTTGATTAAAATGAAACTCAAGACATTTTTAGACAGGAACCTCTAACCACAGACACTAATCTACTACTGCATGACCAGTCAAAGGAGACCCTGTTCCACACCAATGGTACCACTGGGTTTTATTCCGTTAATTGCTTTTTGTAAAGGGGCTGACAGAAGGAGGAAGCAGCATTTTTTTTTTTCACTTAAACTTGCTAGAACTTTCTCCAAAGGTTAGAGTCATCCCTCCTTAATAGCAAAATATTTTGGTTCTATTTATTAGCATTCCTGCATGAAAGAGGATAAATATTCTGTTGAGAACTGCCCTCATCAGAGAACTAAAAAAATAAAAACATGTTGAACTTTATGTAGTCCTGCAATGAGCAAGGAGTTGGATTATCCTTATGGGCCCCTTCCAGCTCGAGATATTCTGTGAACTCCAACAACTTTGTTTAGGATTATATGTTGTAAAGGTACTTTCATTGCACCTCAAGATGCTGGAACTGTGCTTAACTTACGGCCACTGCTCATTAGCTTTATTTTCATACTAACTGCAGTGGCACGTGTCAAGTCTCATTTCCCTTTCAAGACACGTCAGAAAATTTCAGTCAAATCATGAGCCATTACCTCAACGTGCTCAAATTTCTATACAAATTAGTTCAGCAGCTCTCTTCAGAGGAACTTCACGGAAATAAGACACCTCCACATAATAACTGCTGAATAACACAGTTTAGGAGCATATATTCAAATGCTCAGCTAAGCACAGGCTGCAACTGAACTGTTATTTCAGCCAAATAAACTGGCTGAAGACTTGTATGGGGCCACGTTAAGCATATTCTAGAAGCACAAAAGCAGCCAATCCTCGGGCGGATGACTCGTCATAAACACAAATGATTGCTCACCTAGAGAACACTAGGGACCAAGTGACGGTAATTCTGCTAAGAGAAGGAAGCAATGACCTTAGCGGGGCTGGTACGTACAGTGATCCCCCCAGCCTAAAACCCAGCCCTGCTGCGAATACATGACACGTATTATATTTATTGCTTACGGAGAGAGCCCAGCAAGAGAGAGCCCGGCAGGGGCTCCACCGCCCACGGCGCCCGGGGGAGCGCTCCCCCCATATCCCCCTCCTTCTCCGGCGGCCTGAGCCCTCCTCTGTCCCCAGTAGGAGCGAGGTCCCCGACCGGTTTACAAACACTCCCTTCTGGGCATGGGCACGGCGAGGGTGCTGCTCCGCGATACCTGCCCTTCCCCTTCCCTCCCTCGCCCCCGGTGTCAGAGCTCTGCCCGCCGCCACCGCGGGCAGCCGAGCTCCAGCGGGGAGGCCGCGGGAGGAGGCAGAGGGAAGCGGACGATGGGAAGGAGGAGCGCCAGGAAGGCAGGAGGGAAGGAGGGGGCCGGGGATGCTGCCGCACCGCCCCGCCCCGCCGCCGGGCTGCCTGGCAAATGGGGCTCCGCGCAGGGGGCTGCGGCGGAGAGCGGGGGAGGGAGGGCGGGGGAGGAAGCGAGGCGGCAGCTCCCCCGCACAATGGCCGCCCGCCCTCCCCCCTTCCTTCCTCCCTTCCCCTGCCTCTCCGTTCCCTCCCCGAGCTCCGGCTGCCGCATCCCCCGCGGGCCCCGGGCCCCGCCGTACCTGCAGCGTCACCTCCTCTGGTCTCCAGTGCGGGCGCAGCCGGCGCAGCAGCTCCAGGGCGCCCTGGCGGTACCCGGGCCCCTCCTGCTCGCTGACAGTGATGTCCAGCTTGGGCACCTCCGGCGAGCCGGGCGGGACGTGGATGTAGTTGGACATGACGGCGGGGAAGGACACGGGCGGGCGGATCTCACTGGCGTCTCCTCCGCGGCGCTGCCGGCAACTGAGGGGGAAATTTCCACTTCAGCTCCCGATAAAGCGGCTCCACCTCCCCCGGCGGCAGCGCAGAGCAGCCTGGGAGAGCGGGAGGAGCCGGACACAGCCCTGCCCTCCGTTCCCCAGCTCTCACCTGCCCGCCTGGCCCCTCGCACCTCCCACCCGCGGCCTTGGGACACGGACCAAACCCCCTCGGGGCGGAGCGGGACAGCCCCAGACGTGAAGGAATGCGGGGCGGGAGCTGCCGCGGCACCGCCCGGCCAGTCCCGGGCAGGCGGCTGATCCGCATCGCGCTGTGCGGTTATCGGCGGCGCTGGTTTGCCTTGCCTTTCATTTGCCTGACAGCCTTCGTGTAACACCTCCCCTCCTTTCCCGGGATGTTGCTCCGCTCCCCAGGTCCGGCCGACCGCAGTTTGGCAGCGCTTGTGGTCCCTCAGGGCACCTGATTCTTAGTGGTGATCTAAACATCCTGACAGAGATCCTTTCCGTGTGCAGCACAGAACAGTTACATTCTTTCCTTTAACAGAAGAGTTACGTTCTTTCCTCCTACAGAACAGTTACAATCTTTCATTTAACTGAACAGTTACATTCTTTCCTTCTACAGAACAGTTACATTCTTTTCCCTTTTTTCTCCCCCTTGCTTTATGCTGAAAACCTTGTTGTCTTGAAGTTGTTTTCATCCCCATCTCGCCCTCCCCTTCAAAAAAAAAGAGCCCAGTCTACGCCTCTGCATTGTGCTAACCAAGAAAAAATATTATCCAATATTTTTCAGCAATCTTTTGATGCTCCCCCTGATATTCCTATGAATACCTGCCTCCTGTCACATTCTGTGATCTCAAACAGGAAACACTGAACAAGAAGTTCTTCTGTAAAAACAACTTTATTAAGTTTGCTGAAGACACAAGAGCTATGTAAACAGAGTAATGCTTGGTCACTTCCCTGAAGAGTTGTTACTCTAAATAGACCCACATCAGGGGAAAGAAACAATTTGTGCTCAAAATGTACAGTGCCATGAGGGAAACAGCTAGTTCTACAGGTTCAGTTCTCACGAATTTCATGTGTTCCTCTCCAAAAGTGCAGTGCATTCTTAAACTTTCCATGCTGTCATCCATGAGATGTCATCTGCCTGTGAATGGGTCTTGTCTTTTACCAAGAATTGCTGTTGTCACCAAAAGTTTTGCATGACCTCACTAAGTGACTGCATCTTTATTTCTATTCCTATTGTTTCTTTTCAACAGATCGCCTTACCCCATTATTACTTCTTCCTTCATTCATCTCTATGCCTTTACTTCAGACAAGATTAAACATTTGGATTAGTGTGACAACATTTTCTCAAGAGATTTCCTTCTTAAATCTTCTTTTATCTCATGCCTCTTGAGCATTAATCTTAGTATTCTCTTCCGCCTAAATTTTAGTTCAGATTAAGTTCATGGGTTGGTGTTATTCGTGTAAATATGATATTCTATATAAACAGAATTTTCTATCAAGGATTAAAAAGGGAAGAAAATCGCAGTCTGAATCAAATTTCAAACACCATAAAATTTCCAAACGTAAATGCTGTAGCTTGAGTACATTTCTGGTGATAAAATGTCTTTCTTTAAATCTGTTACCTTTAAAAAACTCTTTCAAGTTTTATAACCCTCTTTCCTCTGATTTTGTTCCTTTTGTGTACACTGATTCAACATTTTCTTAAAATCTTTCTCCATCTCACCTGATTAGACCTACCCATTTCTTCTGTTAGCCCACTCCACTTTTTTTCTTTAGAAGTAAGGCTATTTTGGAAGTTCAGCACTATGGGAAAAAAAAGATTTCTTTAAGCGCACTCACCTTTATACATTGTTTAGTCCTATAAGTCAGTATCACCATGGCAGCACTGGTGTCACTCTACCTGATCAAGCATGTGATACATGGTGACCTCTGCTTCTGCTTAGGCAGTTTGGTAGATGATAAACTAACATTTATTTATGGATTAAGGGCAAAGTGACATTTTTGTTGAAATAAAATATCAAAGGTTGAATGCACCAGCTTCCAAAAGTTAATTTCAACAAGAACTGGTCTGAACAGAGATTCAATCTTGTTAATGCTGAGCATAAGTGGCTCTGAGAAGCCTTAACGTACCCAACGTACCCATTAGATTTCCATAAGTTGTTTGTGAATATATTTTAAACATAGAAAGGGGAAGTTGGGGCAGCCATGATGCTTAGATTGTTTCCGAATCATGGGAGCTGAATTTCTGTATACTAAATATTTGTGAAGTAGATGAAAGAACTAAGAATACTTTAGAAGTAACACCCTCATCTTTTTGGTCATGGTATAAAGACACGTCCTTTTTGCTTGTCCTCCTGGTGCATTGGGAATTCTTGATTCCTGTTTAAAACAGTTCAATAAACATTATAGGTAGGTACTTACACAGTTTTCTTTCCTTTTTACCTTTTATTTTCAATAAATATTTGCTGTGTCCAAATCAAATCCCAGAAAACATTTTCTGAAGGCTGGTACTCTTACGCAAGGTTCCAAGAATAGTATTTTTTTTCCTTTTTGAAAAATTTATTTTCATTTTTCACCTTCTACTCTACAAACTGTGAAATTCCTTAGTAGGATCTCTGGTGGCTACAAAATATTCAAGTCAGCTGTGGATTTTTTCTAAGAAAACTTGATGTTACCTGAGGTGGGGGCTCAGGAATAAAGAAGATGTGTTTTTTCTTAATGCCTGATACATGGAAAATGCATCATACTGAACTAAAGTCACGCTAAGGCTGACCATAGATGTACACAACACAGAGCTGCTGGTCAGGAACCAAGTTGTGCCATTTAATTTATTCCTACATTTTTCACCTTACCTTTATGTCAATGCTGGATGCTTTAAAAGCTCTTTAAAATAAAAAAAAAATAATAATTAAAAAAAAAGAGGCACAAGGAGCAACATCAGGCCCAGAACTAGTTTCAGCTTCCCAGGTGCGGTTCACCTGGCTGCTTTCCAAAGTCTGTGATTCAGTAATTGCTTCAGAAGGACTCATTGCATAAATGTGACTATAAATGGAAAATGCATCCCTTCTAGCCATAATTAATTTTTATAATATTTTGCATAACAGAGATTCTCAAAATGCTTTCTCTTGTCCTAATCTCACAAATAAAAAACCTGAGTCATCAGAAGGTTAAATCTGCCATTAGACCAATCAGACAGTGGGGCTGGACATAATCTTTTAACTTCCAGTCCAGTCCTTTGATGACAGGATTTCTTCAGTGCTTTCAAGCACGTCATTTCTGTTCATCATTCTGCATGTATTATCTGTGTCAAGATGAATCACATCTCTCTACACACAGTGTAAAACTGTAAGTCAATGCTTTTATCTATCTATCTATCTATCTATCTATCTATCTATCTATCATAATGATTTTTAAAGTGTATGGTGGCCTAGCATTCATATTGATTTACCAGCAACAACACACAACCCACAAAGTTGATCATTCTGTCATCTTTGTTGTACTCTGTAAACAGATTTTATTTTAATCTTGGTGAAGACAGGCTTGCAGTAGTTTATTTTATAAGAATCTTGACAGTTTAGAATCTTCTCTAAGATGAATACTGTTTGGTTTGTTGTTGAAATGGTAAAAACTCCTCTCTTGTGCAACCTACTTGGCACAATAATAGGTTATAGGCCTTTCAAGTGTATTTTGAAAGCTATATACAACAGCAGAGCGCAAGCCTCAATGCTCACTGCAGTTTTATGGCTTACTTTTCTAGTAGGCTACGAATTAGTGACACTCATTTAACACATTCCACGTGATAACCTAGTTCCTGACTAGCTAACTCCTTTTTCCAACATGGGACTGGTGCGGTGCATAATGCCGTGTAGCAACAGACGTGATTACACGGGAAATAGATAAGTCATTCCCAGCACTTTCAGCTTTCCAGGGTTTCACCTGAAAACCTTAGAAGTTTCTAGTGGAAGTCTGGACATTTGTGCCAATAGGATTGGTCACCTCCCTTGTCTCTTCACATGAATTCACAAGAGTCTGTGCTGTCCCTGGCTCTGAGTCCATGAACTGCAGGCTGAACTGCTGCAAGGAGTTAGCCAGTTACACATCCTGAAGGAAACAGAAGCAAACTAAGCAAACCCCTTAAACAGGCCTGTTAATTAATCTCAACACCAGAAAGAGACAAAACTTGATAAAACCTGCTTGAGTCAGTTGGACCAAATACATGTTTACATTTAAGCAGGTCCTAAATGAAAATGAACAGCTTAGCAAGGAATTCTGCCATTTCTCGACATTGTGCATTTGTTTAGGGACATTTATAAAACACTGGGTATAAAGAAAGAATTTTTAAAAATCTTTATACTAATTACACTACTCAAAAATACAAGTTAAATAAAACAGTGAAAAATCATAATTAAGGCCGGTGCCTGCATTCATTTTAATAGACAAATCCATATTTTAAAATATGAAGAGTAATTACAAATGGACTGATCCTTGACTAAACTTGAACTGTACATGTGTCCAATGATTTACCATATCCTGGTATCTTTCTCAAGGGCAACAAGTACACGTATTGTGTAAACACACAAAAAGAGTTTACTTCAGCAGATTTAGGATTCCTTGCACACAAGAATAAATTCACCTGCAGCAATATAGGAGGAGGAGTTGAATGGCTTTTGTATCTTCTAGAAATTCACACTTTTCTAACATTTTATTGACTAATCAAACGTTCTCCTATGAAGAAAAGTTATAAACATCAGCAATTCAAAACACAGTCTGTGAACAAAGACATTATCAAACATGAATTTAAATGTCATGCAAGCTTGTAAAAGAAGCACAGAATGCTTTTTCCTATTTTTAAAGTACTATCAGAGTGTCATTCTGTATTCTCTTGTGAGATCTCCAATCAATTTCACAGCATAAAGGGATGGAGGCTGGAGATAGCTAACTAAATTAAAACAACTAAAAAATGTGTACAGAACTATCTTGAGAGATTGAGAGTATGGTTATCACATATAAATGACTGTCACTTCACATTCAAACTGAATCACTAATAAAGAAGAGAGAAGTCTGGTGAATTGAGAACCAACTGAATGGCAGAGCTCAGGGGGTTGTGTACAGTGGTGCAGAGTCTAGTTGGTGGCCTGTAGCTACCGGTGACCAGGAGTCAGCCTTGGGGCCAGTATTGTTCAACTTATCCATCAGTGCCTTGGAAGAGGGGACAGAGTGTACCCTCAGTATGTTTGCTGATGGTACAAAGCTGGAAGGAGTGGCTGCCTCACCAGAAGGCTGTGTCAGCATTCAGTGAGACCTGGGCAGGCTGGAGACTTGGGCAGAGAGGAACTTAACAAAATTCAACAAAGTGCAGGATCCTGTACCTGGGGATGCAAAAGCCCCCTGCACCAGCACAGGTTAGAAAGCAGCTCTGTGGTGAAGAACCTGGTGGTTTTGGTGGACAACAAACTCCCGATGAGCCAGCAGTGCCCTTGTGCCCAAAAAAGCCAATGGGATCTTGAGGTGCATTAGGAAGAGCATTGCCAGCAGGTCAAGGAGAGGTTTACCCTTCCCCTCTACTCAGCCCTGGTGAGGTTGCTTCTGGAGTGATGTGTCCATTTCTGGGCTCCTCAGATCAAAAAAAAGCAAGAAACTGCTTGAGACAGTCCAGTGGAGGGCTATGGAGATCATTAGGAGTCTGGAGCTCCTCTGTTATGAGGAAAGGTTGAGAGAGCTGGGCCTGTTTACCCTGGAGAAGAGATGACTATGAGGAAATCTTATCAATACCCCTCTTACCAAGGACAGGTGTCAAGAGGATGGAGCCAGATGCTTATCAGTAGTGCTCTGAGACAGGACAAGGGGCAATGGGCACAAAGTGAAACACAGAACATCCATCTGACTATGAAGGAAAACTTCTTTAGAATTGACAGAACACTGGAATAGGCTGTTCACAGAGGCTGTGGAGTCTCCTCTGAAGATACTCAAAACTTACCTGCATTTGACCCCGTGCAACTTGCTTCAGGTGTCCCTGCTTGAGCAGAGTGGTTGGATTGGTGGCACATTCCAACCCCAACGATTCCGTGATTCTGTGAAGGCAAAGAAGGGGAGCAAACGGGGCAGATGAGAGACAGAAGAGGAAAGAACAAGCAGGAAATTGTGGCAATCCTGTGTCAATGACAGAAGAAATTCCTAAACTGGCTAAAGTGTCTTCCTCACAGAAACACTATTCCCAGCAACTTTCTTGGTAGGTTCAATAAGTCAAGGACTGAAAAAAACCCAGAAATTATGCACAGGTTACACTGCATTCTTGTGCTTATGTCCAGTTCCTTTGCAGTAAGTTGACAGATAACCAGGAGGACTTTGGGTCAACCCCACTACATCTTTTCATAAGCATTTGAGCTTGCGTGCTGAGGTTTGTGTTCCCGTAGAATGCAAATTGGATGCTGTTCTGGTGCCCCGAGTTCATCTTTTCTCTAAGCCTTACTTCCAGCCTTGTTTATAGCCTGAATTAAGATGAATGTGTCTTTGTGTCTGCCCTACCTTAATAACTTGAGAAGAAGCAATTTCAGAATTTCACTGGGATTTTAAATCCCAAAGATAGTTTTAAATCCTGTAACTGCAAATTACTGAACAGGTGACAAGAATCACTATTATTTCTCACTGAAAGAGGGGATAAGTTAAGGTTTTGTCCACTCTCTTACTGCCAATGAAGTAATTTGTTTGGGTTTTGTCTCTATATTTGCCACTTTCTATCAGCTAGGTAGAAGAGAGAGACTCCTTCACTTTTGAAGGGAGGGTGATCCCAGTTTTTTTTCCATTAGAAATGACCAGCATAACCTGCTTAGTTAGACTAACCTGTTCAGAGTACGCTTCTTTTGCATTTGCTGTGATCCCTCTGCCTTGCTTCTCATGCAGTGTCCTCCTGGTTTGGTCCTTTCCTGCTGGTAGAGTAGTACTTCCCTAAAGAAGGAGTTGCCTGGCATCCAGGGAACAAGCAACAGCACCCCAAATTAGTCCATGGCTCTGTAGTCATTTTCATTTTCCAGAGCCCTTTCATTCCTTCTATAATAGACACACTTTTTTTAGCGTAGGTTTTCACTGTCTCTAAGGAATTTTTGTTTTGTTTTTAGCCAATTCCTGTTTCCCATGGCCGCCTCCTTTTTTTTGTTGTATGCCAGCACGGTTGAAATCAGTTATGCCAGAAGAGCAGACCTTTGAGCTGTTCAGCTTCCATTGCCGTCACCAGGATAACCACCACTGCTTACTTCATTAGGAGCCAAATGAAGTGAAACAGCCTGCGTAGGTCTGCACGGTCACATGAGCCTGGATTAAAGTTCAGAGCAGAGCACTGCTCCCTCACTGCCATCCCCCTCACCCAGTGCTGGCACAAATTACACCCACCTCACGCGGTGCAGCACCCCACAGTGCTCTGGGAATTTGGGGGTATGGGGGCTCCTCCTGGGGTGGCAGGGCAGACTTCATCCCACCATCCCCGCCAAGAAGGAGCACAGGTAGGGCTGAAAGCAGCTCTTGAAGAGGCCACTGAAGCCCATGAGCACCCCAGAGTCTGGCAGCCCCTCACTGGTTCCAGCCTGGAGTGAAGGGGATAGGGGAGTAGCAAATCTGACTTTCAGAGGGGCAGACTCACAATTCCTTTCTGAGCCTACAAGCTGTAGGTCATCATCTCACACTGCTTTTGAAAGTCCTTTAGATTATTATTGTTGTTTTCAGGATTGTTTGTTTCATTATTTATTCTACACATCTTATTTACTCCTGAGGTGTTGAGTCTCAGGGGCCTTGCCAAAGAAATAGCGTGGGCATAACAAGAACAGCTCAGAACAGCCTGATATTTAATCATAGGCTGTAAATATCTTTTACAGCCTTCTCTGTTTGCAATTCGCAACTGTTGCTAAGCATAGAAAATTAATTAATTAGTCAGCTTCATTTGTATTTTTGTTAAGGCAGAGATTGGAACATTAATTAAATTACATTTCAATTTTAAGGATAGTAAAGCTATGTATTCCTATTGGAAAAGTAAAATGATAATATGATAGAAAATAAATAAAATATAATAAAATTATAGCAACTATACCAAAGGCAAAGGGCCAAACTGCCAAATTCTCTGTCTTCTCCTCCAAAGGGTTGTAGAGCTCAACAACCACAGAAGCACAGAGGACTGCAGGGGACAAGAATTGCTTTCCTGGCCCCTGTCAGCTTGGACAACAAATATTAAGCAAGCAGGAAGGTTATTAAGGAAAAGGTAGCAAGAGTTGCCATGTCAAGAACATTGTGTCTTACTAGGAGCTCCCAGTGCAAGTGAAATGCAGAGTTTAAAGAGAACTGGAAGCCTCACTGCTGTGTAAGCAAACAGAAATTCTTAATCATTACCAGCCTTCCTAGATTCTGTGTCTGTCTCATCTTCCCTTAAAATACTTTGGTTCGTGCAGCAGATCCAACTCCACAGGCTTTGCACTTGAAGATGTGACATACCAGAGAGGTTTGTGTTTGTTTGAATCCACGAAGCTTTTAACATGTGAAAAGGAAAGAATATTCATGACGACTCAACCCCTCTCCCCAAAGCACCAGAGGTGCAGAGCGGTACCTCTGACTCTTTCTTACTCGCTGGAATTTTGCATTTCTATGTCAGCTGGGCCTCCCTGCCCTCAATCCTTAAGGCTGAGGTTCACCCAGAGTACAGCAGAAAATCTTTTGCCAAGCAGTTACAGCAGCAGCATTTTGTTTCCTTGTGATCCGTGTATCTTTTGCCTCAATGTTATTCTGATAGTTACATTTTTATCTTGATTTTAAGTTTCTAAGGGAGCAGCACTTTTGTTTAGAAGGTACTGTTTTCCCTGGTATTCGTTACAATTGGCTGTTTCGAGTATGTCAGGAGCTTAGTCAGCTGTTCGTGCAACCGAGACTTGTTTTTCTTCTTTTTATCCCTTTCATCCAGTGGAAAAGGTTTCCTGCTGCTCTCCCTACTGATATTTGATATCCTATCTCCAACTGATGTATGCATTTAACTTTTAAAGAACAGTATGTCAGCTACTCTGTTAATTTTGACTCCTTTTGGTCTTGTTTTCATTTACTGGGGGAGGGGGTGTTATTGGGTTTTGGTTTGGTTTTTTTTTCATTGCAAGATTATTTTGAAGGTGTTACTTTGCAGAGGAATGACTTTTTCTAAGCTAACTCCCTCTTCTTAATAAAATAATTTAAAAAGTTACTTGCTCATGCTTTGCAGCAATTTATTTAATCTACAGAATAAAAGGAATGCCTAGAGTGAGAAACACAGCCAGTTAGCAGCTTTTCTGAAACTGTGTTAAGTCATTATAATGCAAAAAAGTAGAGAACTTGGGTATTTTTTTCTCTACAGTGTTTTCCATTCTACTAGCTTCCCTGATAATCATCTTTCCTCCTCTTTTTGCCAAAAATACTATTTCTACTCCCACCAGCAATTACCTACATTGAAAAGAAACGGTGGGAAGCCATTACTATGCAGTTATTGATCATGTTATCAAATGTATCACTAGGAGTCATGCCCAAAGCTGTTCATTGGTCTTTTTACAGCGAGTAAATGTCAAAAACATTTTCCAAACCTTATTCATTGAACACTGAACTCTCTGCTTACCTTTACAAGTATTTGTTTTCCAGTGTCTTTGGTAACAGGAAGCTTGAAGAGGTAAAAATCCACAAGTATACAAAAGCAGACATACTGAAGGAATCTTTGAAAGGTAGATTGACTGATCCTACAACCTCATGGATTAATTGCTCAGATCTATGTATTTGTAAAGACATCTGCAATATTATTCATAGACCCTTAGCAGTGGAGCAGTGGAACTCATGAGATAGCAGCTCTGTGCCTGTCACTTCCAGTTCATTAAATCATTGTCCTGCTTTGCTATGTTGCATAAAGTCACTGGCTCAAGGTCAACTTCTATGTGATCCTTAGTGTCCCCAAACCAGCTCTGCCACAACCTCAACCAGATCCTATCTTACAAGGCAGCACCACACTGTAATAAAAATGTAGAGTAAACCCAGATATTTGAACCTTCAGAATCTATTTTTTAAAATCACCCTTAAAACCACTTTGACGAATTTAAGGTCACAGTTTATTTGTAGTTCACTTTCTGCCAGTCAGGGATTTACATTTTCTCCACCACAAAGAAAAACTTTTCCACCAAGAAAGTTGATGCCAAAAACCAAAAATATTTTTCCTATAATAACATCTCCCTTGCTTACTCTTTTATAAAGCAAACTCCTTAATTGCTTCCAGAAATATTCTGGATTTCTGCTCTTCTCTGGTGTATTTCAACTCGGCCTTTTTTATCTTTGTGGTATTTTTTAGCATTCTATACTCAGCTAGCTGTTCAAGTCTGATCCTCATAATTCACTGAATGTTGCCATTAAAAAAAAAGAAAAAAAAATAGAGAGAAAGCAAAACCAAAAAAGCCCCCTGAGGCTTCTCTTTGAAAGAAAAGCTCACAAATGAGAGGTTTTACCTGGCCAGAAGAGCCAGGAAGGATCACAGAGCAGAATACAAACACAAGAGCAAAGCACATTTCTGAAGCAGTTGCTGAAAGCATAAACAAGATAAGAAAAAAGTTAGAAAATTAAATGTCATTAGTACAGGGTTTGGGGTGTTTTTTTTTAATACTGTATTGGGAAACACAATCTTAATTGGAGGGGGGGGAATGACAGAAAAACAGCATGATAGAAGCTGAGGCTCAGAGTTCAAGAAGCAGCTGAAACAGGCCCAGAAGTATTTTGTGGAGAAGCACTTCTTCTATTTTTGACCCAATTTTACAAAACCCCAAAGGTAATTCCAGTTTTACACCAGCAAAAGATGTTTCTGTGTGAGCACAAGGTGAGTGAAAGCAGCACAGGCATTTTAAAAATAAGATAAGGTTTCCACAGATGTAGCCTATGGAAACCTTTTCCAAAAACTAATCACTATTTTTATGTCCCTTATCAGCAAAACCAAGGAATTCATCCAATAAAATTTATGTCCAATGAATTTAGAATAAATTAAAGAAAGGCATTTTTAACTGCAATAGCCATATGGCAAATAGTGCTTTGGGCAGTTTAGGTAAATTTTGTGGCTGAATAATTTTATGGCTGATAATAATACTTGCAGTTATTGCTCATGCCAAGTTAAGGAGAATTAAGGTAAGGGTGATTAAATCTTATTCTTGTACAGTATAAACTAAACTGGCAAAAATCAGGAGGGATTTTTTTCTTCCAAACTTTATTTATTATGGCATTCTATATATTTTTAGGCAATACTAAAATATGTTCACCTATTTTTGGAAGCCTTTGCTTCTTGGATACAGCTGATAATAGAACAGTGGATCAGTGATATCATCTAGCATCAGATTATTTTTGGTGTCTCTGGTGAAAACCCACAAGACCTGCAAACACACAAGCAGAAATTCACAGCAAGAGCAATATATTGCATTGTGTACATGGTCTAAAGGATGTTAAAACATTAATGTAGCTGTCTTGAGAATGTTTTTAATTTTCTGGCTTGGTGCTCCCTAACTTAAACCCTTTTGCTGCGTTGAGTATTCAGAACACATGCTGCTGCATGTTGGCGTGGAGATCTGAAAGAGGCAGTTCTGTCACCGAGAATTTCTACTATCTTAATGAGCTCCCCAGTCCTTCATGGACTGCTGAGGAAATCCAAGTCCTCAGAGGGATAATTCTCTGTGATTTTTTTCATGCACAAGCCCAGCTGCATATCAACTGGTGCTGCACGTGTAGAACACATATAGAAGCTTTCAATTTCTACAGCTCTATTTTTATAATTGCACCCTCATAGGGCATTATTCTGTTTTTATAAACTTGTCTGTCATACTAATATGATACACTTGTCAAAAAACCAAAAGGAATCCCAGGATGTATCAGGAAGGATAGTCACAGCAGGGACTACCTGCAAATAAAAAGCTACATGGGGTACAGAAGTAGGGGGACTGTGGTACAAAGCAATTCTGGTCTCATATACTAAAAAGCAAACCTGGAATGGATAAAGGACAATAATATGATTAGGACAATGGAGACCCCCACTCTCCTGTAAGAGCAGCCTGGAGCTTGGCAAGTTCCCTATAACACAAGAAAAGCTGTGTGCACACAGAACCATTCATCACAAGTTTCTGCACAGATGTACCCTGAAGGAATAATATCCATTTAGTTTATTAAAGAATATTAGTGTGCAAAAAGTAAATCAGGCCTAAAGTAATACTGGAGTTCTAGTTTGACATTTCTAATCATGCATGGAGGTTCTGAAACAGCCTTCAAATATGAGCAATGGGGACAAGAAATGCCTTTTAATTAAAAAAAAAAAAAACAAAAACAAACAAACAAACCAAAAAAACCCAACAAAAACAAAAAACCAACCAAACCAGACCAACAAACACAGTTAAATCACAAGAACCCTATTCACTCTGTCATCGTTGATACAGAATCAAAAATAATGGACTTTTTAATGTTGGGCACTGTAGCATCTTTAAGACATACCAGACATTTCCACATGTTTATTCTCATTTGAGAGGGAAGAGGAGAACAAGAGCGAGTCAGCTGTACTTTAAATTCAGCATCCTACTATTTTCAGTTGGGCCATTTGGAATGAGAGGGACTATGCAGAGAGGTATAATCCAGTCTACAACCAGCCCATGCCTAGGTAAGAGTTTTGATACTTCTCTGCATCTGACCACATGGTTATCTGATGTGGCTAAACCAGAATTTTTCTTTTTCTGGATTACTTTTCAGCTACATCATTTTTCACTGCTTGATTTTGTTTTTCGCAGTTTGGGTCCTGCCAGTTAACAAAGCTGTGAGTGAGCATTTTACTACATAACAAAGCACTTTTCAGTGACTACATGAAAAAAATGTATACAGCCACCATGAACAGAAAATGAAACTGCAACACGTATCTGGTTTGTGAGCTGAAGGTTCACTTCCCTCTGGGAGCCATTCAATATCATGGATAAATTTGAAATACAACTTCTCTAACAGCAGGCTCTGATAACGAAGCCTTAGTCAGAGAATGAAAAAGATCATAGCTGCAAAAGCTGCACTGAAAGACTGAACTCTTACTTCTCTACTGCAAGCAAATGACAAAAACTGTCCATGGAAACAATTTTTGTGCTTATCTAACAACGACTGATGAGCAAAAAGACTTGCAGGACATGAATTACAAAGGACAGGCAAATATCTAAACTGATAGGGGGAGTTATCATCCTTTCCATGCTTTTCCATCAGTTCCTCCACCTTGGTAGCATCACTCCCAAGAGATTTTTGCCTCAGTCTCTTAAGTTCTCACACATGTTCTGATCTGTCTAAGGCACCATGCTAAGAATTCCTGGCTCAGTGGAATATCAGAGTACATGATAGACTGTATGTGCATCTCAAACATTTAACAGCACATTTATGAGAGTTACTAATTGTGGAGAATAAGCAGCAAACCTCTAGCAGAGCTTCCTCCTAGGTCACCGACTCAGCTCTCAGTCTAAGAGTGATCTGACCACACCAACCACCAGGCCCATATCAGTGGCTCCAGATTAACTCACATCTACCTGAAGTATAACTCATCTTTTGTGATAGTTCACATGTCTTATCTCAGTGCCACCTAAAAAACAAGTGCTACATGCATGTTTTTATTAAGCAAGGTCATACATGGCAGATGCACAAGAAAAATGTTTCAGATGTTATCTGAGATAGGTTGTGCCTTTTTAAACTACATCAATGCTGTCAAGCTGTTTCTCCACCCATGCAAATAGTAACAAGGCTAAAACAATAGTTCATGTCTTATTTCAAAACAATCCTCCAAAATAAAGTGAAGGCTGATGAAGTGATTAATCTGCTGACTTAAAGCACAGAAACTTACATAGTGTTTTGAGATAATCTCTTGCTTAAATGGAAAATCACTGGAAAGGAAGGCCACGGATAAAATATGATACCACAGGTGACAGCTGTTAACTCTTTGGATTCAGAATCTGTGTGAGAATTTGGCCTTCAAAAACTCAAGTCCTTTTCTTCATACAGTTCATAGCTGTGCTTTGCAATGAATTCTTTAAATGTTTGACCTTTGTGAAAATTACATGGACACTTATTTTTGCAAAGTGATTGTGTCAACCTCCATTGCCTTACTTTGTTGGAGAGTACAGGACTCACAGGAATAAAATCAGGAAAACCAGTAGATTTTCATATTATTGAAAGTAATCTGTGAGACGTATCAAGACTGGCAGTGTAAAACTATGACACAAGTTTAGTGAACTGCTTAAAAATTGAGGATGGATACTAGAATATTCTTATTTCTCCTTGCATCTTTTGGACTGCTAAAAGTAGTCAAGGCAGGTCTGCTCTGACCTAATAATGGCAAGATAGCAGAGGTCTTTCTTACTCCAAGAGCCTAAACTGTAGGATACAGCTCTTAGGGAATATCAAACTTGTGTACATGAAAGCTACCGTAGAGAGGAATTTTCTGTTACTCCTTAAAGTACAGTAGCATTTATCCATATTTAGTGTTAAATTTATTTTTAATTTTAGCAGAATTTTCCCAACTGCTAGGTGCTCTAGTGCTAGTTAGCAGCCTACTTTCCCCTTCCTTGGGACCCTGAACATACCCACGCAGTAGAACCGGGTCCAATTGCTCTCAGCCACCTGCATTCACCTTCCTCCATAATTCTACCTTTGCAGTCCCTTCCCCCTCTCTCCTCGGTCTTTAGATGTCAGGACCCAAGATGAGCACCAGTGCACCACAGCTGCATAGCTTTTGTGAAAACAGGGAAGTGCTGAGAAAATTCTCATCTGTGCAGCATCTGTAGCTTCTGTCCCCACAGGGAAGGAAGGAGCTGGGCACAGGCTGCCCTTGCTCCTTTCTTAGTCTTGCCTGAGAGCTTTGGTGGGTTAGCCAGATCATAGCCTTGCCTTGTTACCTTGTCTTGGCTTTCAACCTGCCTCATTATTGATTGCTAATTACCAGACTGATAATTAACTCTGCTACCATCACTAGACTCTCTCAGCTCTTCTTATTTGGGTGCTGTGGGACATCCTCCTGGTTAGTGATGTCATTGGCCCTGCCTGATGTCACCTTTAGCTCCTGACTTGCCTAATTAAGGTCTGTATCTAACTTTCATGCACTGGAAGGTGCACAGTCACTTTAAAGAATTATTATGCATAATTAAGCAACATATTTACCATGTATTTCTCAAGTTGTGCTCTTCATGATAATCCTTGCTGAGAAAATCAAAGCAGTACCTCCCTCAGCTGCTATCAAGACAGTCCAAGGTGATGATCATAATTCTCCTGTACATAAAAGCAGAGAAAAGCAGAAGAGGCCTGATGAATGAGAATTTTTGTACTTTGAAGGCAGTTTGAAGACACTGCCCTCATGTTTCAAAAGCCTTATAAATTGCCGTTAACAGGGTCAAACACAGCATTGAACATGACTCTTGTGAGGAATGAATTAATACATTACTCAGAGAACAAGCACCAATGACAGGCTTCTCCCTTAGTGAACCAGCTTTTACTATATAAGAGTTTTTATTTAAGAAGTAAGGTGATAAGAAATGAAAATAAAAGCTTGTTTCAGTGGCTGCTAATCAAGAGAGTGAACTTCATTAATTCCCACTGGATAATAAGGAATGGTCAGTACTAAGACCACCCATCTTATTTCCACTGTATAATTCAGCTATAAGAATGCACAGCTATATATAAATTAAGATTTAAAAGAAAAAAAGTTTGTGGGGCTTCAGTTATCCTGAAGTTCTTGAACTTTTATGCTTTCTCTGTGAATTCTTATTTCCTTCTGACCCCAGGTGGGAATGCACTCAGGAATCATTATAGGACTAAAAACATTATTTCCTTTGTTAGAATTAGTCATTTTTTTGTTCCATTAACCCATCAGCCATGGATAAAAAGACTCAAAGACGCTCTTCTACTTTAGGCTTCTCTGTGGCTTCTTATACAGGGCAAGATTTGTTCATTAAAATTTGATCCCTAGTGCACAGTCTCAAACCCTGTAGCAGCAGCACACAATGCACATTCTCAGTAGAAAACATCACCTTGGGGCTTCTAGTTGGGCTCCCTGCCTACCTACTTTCCCTGAGAGCTCTGCATAAGAGGGCAAATTCTTCCATTTTTTAAACTTTCCCCCCATCACTCTGCACCCAAAGGAAGAGTTTTTCTAATCTAGCTTGTGAAGCACTTCATCTTGTAGTAATCACAGTTCCCTCTACTTTATGCACAATATGTGCCAGGACCACTTTGCTAGGCTGAGCCTGACTGATGTTTTCTGCAGCAGTAGCACATAGATTTCACCAAAAAGTGGTGATCAGAAGTGGTTTATAAGGATAGTACTTTTTGTTTGTAGTTTAAACTTCTAACTTTACCAGCCTGAGTTAGGAGCCTAGTTTTTCTGCTTCCTCTGTACATGGAGAGAGGACAAAATTCAGATCATGAGTGTCTTTGGTCTCCTTTGGCTTTGCACAATGTGAATCCCTCTGAATCAGATATTTTCACAGCACCTGGGTGTCACTGCATAGACACAAGCTTGCATTCCACTTTTGTTGGAAGGTGAATGTAAGGCATTACATACTGCTGAAAAAGAAAACTCACTGGTTTGCTTTGTTAATGAGTTTTTATTGTTTATATATGAAAAATATTAACATTTAATAACTCGCATCACCATGTTTATTCCAAATGGAACACAAGAAGCAAAAGCATCACATGATTATTAAGAACTGCATTCACTCCATGTTTTAGAATACAAAGATTTATTGTTTTGATTGTAATCCAATTTAATCTCTTTAATGCACCAGAAAATAGCTTGCATATCTTGTGAAGGATCTTGAAGACTACTCTATAGATACTTCATGCAGTTACTATATTTAAAATAATCTCCTCCAAGGCACAGACAGACTTGTTGATCAGCATGTATGTGCTCTTGCTGCCTATGCCATAGTTGTTGACAAAATATACAGGGACCATGGCTTTAATAAGCATTAACCTACTTCAAAATTTCAGGATCATTGCTTTCATCTTGATAGAAATTTCAACACATAAGTATACACAGTCATTAATATTTCCATGTGTTTGTGTGAGACCTGAATAAACAATCTATTTATTACATTTAGACAGGAAGAAGGAAAATACCAATGGTGTTAAACAGAATAAAATAACCAGCAAATATAACTGGTTTAATAACTAAGTCTAACACATATTACAATCACAATTAAATATCCCATTTGTCTCAACCCTTAAAAGGAGAAAAGGTAGAAATGCTGGAAGTGTCACTAAAAGACTAATTATCTTCTAATGATAGAAATACTGCTACTGACAATTACATTTAATTAAATTATTTACTAGGCATTGACTAACTGGGGCTTTGTACGTGTGAAGGAATCTGAGTAGCTGTTATTGTACTGCTTGTAACTCAATATATTTGCAAGAGCACATGCACAGGGGTTCTGCTGCAATCTCTGTGAACTGATATCCCAATTATGCCATTGCCACTCACTGCTCATAAAAAGCATCAAGTCATATTGCAGTGTTATTTCACAGAGAATGGCAAGAAAGAGAAATGACATCCAATTACTAGCTGAGAACATGACATCAGACCCAGCTGTTTGATTCCCCCAGTAGGCAATTGCAGACATTCCTGTGTTGGTGAATATTTATTTTATCCAATTTCTTTTAAGTCTATGTGGAAAATTGAGACCTTTGTACAGCAAGGGTATAATGAAATGGAATATTTCGATGACTCTCTGTTCTTAAAAACTGCTTGATAGGGACCAAATCCCAAATTGCTGAAGTCAACAGAAGATTGACATGACTAGACTGTTGAAATAGCAGAATGAAAGTGTTGAGATCTCATTTCCAAAGAAAATACTTTCATCTGATATCCAGGAAACTTAAAAAAAATCAGAAATTTCATTTTAGGCCTATGACATATTGGGCTTTATTTTTACCCTCTTAATGTAAGCCTTAAGAATAACTCTTGGCTTCTTTTTTTCCTTAAAGGACAACCAGGTTTTATTCAATCCCCTAGATCTGCATGGGAATATTATTTTGAATATCAATGGGATTAGAGTTCATTGGATAAGTTTGTTTTCATACATATCATAGGATATTTAAAAGATGAGATGTGGACTTAGGGTTGTGGTCTAGTGGTGGACTTGGCAGTGTTTGGATAATGGTAATGGACTTGATGATCTCAGAGATCCTTTCCAGCCTAAATGATTCTGTTACTTGAACACATTTATCTGGATCTGACTCTCTGTGGTATCACCAAGACAGTATTTGAATTTCCTGACAATGTTTAACTTCAAAAATTAATTCCAAGATACTGTCTCTGTAAAAGTTCTGTATTTACTTCCTATATAATATAAAAAAATATCACAAATGTCACTTCTATTAGCCTGGGAACAGCTTGAGCAGACTCAACACAAAAGTAAACTTCCCATGTGTACCATTACTCATATCTTTTCTTCCATCAGATTTCCACCAGGGAAATCCCTGACTCTGGCCATTTAATTTTTACCTAATAGTTACAGATTAAAAAAGCACCATTGAGAGATAAAGAAGGATAAACTTGCCAAAACTGAGCCCATAAGAGCCTCCCCAACTACCTGAGGGTCAAAATGAACCTGAAGTACATATTGCAAGTCTTAACTGGTCCTGTTGAGGCTTCCATCCTTTCCTTGTCACACCTGCTATATTAGAGACCCTTGTGGTGGCAGGAATTTGTTACTGTAGAGGGTAATAGACATTAATACTGCTCTAATCTTGTGTTTAAACAAGTTAACTACAGTGAGCTCCTTCAGTGTAAATCAGAAATGTCAGCAACAAAGTCTTTGTTCACCCCAGGAGTTCACAGCATCTCTTCATTTCAGTGAGAGTTTCCCCTTACTGATTTTATTGAGATGAGATTTCACTCCAGATCTTTTAATCTAATGAGAGGGATTAAAATTGCAATGTCACAACAGATACATACAGGCAATTGTAAATAACAGTGACTAGGATTCTGCCTCTG
Organism: Pithys albifrons albifrons; assembly: GCF_047495875.1. NCBI lineage: Eukaryota > Metazoa > Chordata > Aves > Passeriformes > Thamnophilidae > Pithys > Pithys albifrons. The sequence continues at coordinate 33,344,636 of NC_092460.1, read as the reverse complement.
CCTAAATCCTTGTAGTGGGGACACAGCACAGCACACTGTCCTAGTTCAGCAGGAGAGCAGCTAACACTGTGTGTGGGTGATTCAAGCTGTGTATTCTACCCCCTCTATTCATTCCCCAAGGACAATGGGCCATTAGCAGCAGCTGCCCAGGGAGTCATTATCACCTTCACACCCAGCCTGAGAGGGCTGATAATAGGCCATCAACAGTTCAACAATACCCCCTGGCTCCAGAGTTAATCACCCATTGTGTGAGTCCCCGCCCAGGGGGAAGGACTGGGTGCTCCCTGAGGGTACATAAGTGGTGGGTAAGAAGACCTTGGGAACTTCTCCTTGGATCCAGAGGAGCACTAGGACCTCGACAGGAGGAGATCACTGCTCTCAAACAGATTATGCCTGCCACTCTCAACCAGACTACAGCCATCACCTGCACCAACAGGTTTCTCACTTCTTTTTGCTTTGGACTTGGGGGCAACCATGCGGGTCTCAGCACAAAGGCTGACAAACCCCTTTGGGTTTGTGCCCCAGGACATTGGGTTATACGGCTAGGTTTTGTGAGTGGAAAGCAATTTCTCTTTGTGTCAGTCTATTTATTGTAATATTATTATTAAATTTTAGCTTCTGACTTATAATCTCTCTCGTGGTGAGTTCATTTTCCCTGCTGGTTCACCTTTAAACCAGCACACACACATAGAGCAGAAGGAAGTTTGGGTCATTTTCTGGGATGCAGGGGTCCTTTCCTAAGGATCCAACACTCTGGATATAGAAGCTCTATGAGCATTATTAAAAATACTTTTAATTACTGTCCAGGAGATTTAAGCCAGATTGATTTGAAATGTGTAGTTTTACAAAGAAATATAGGGATTTTCCAGAAAACCAAAACCTGCAGTTTTCTGTGTTGATGGCAGTTGAAAAAGACTCCTATTTCAGAGACTACCTATCACAGTAACTGCAGTAGAAATGAAGCCAGTATCTTCTGTTAACAGCAGATATAAACCGGGTTTTGTGTGTTTCAACAAATTTAAAACAAACAAAAAACACCAACAAACCCTCCCCTTTTTCATTCACTTCTTTTCAAATCAACCCAATGCCAAATAATCCAAAAGCCCTTTTCCCTATGGTTAATAGACAGTCTGTCACACCCCAGGTGGTGGTGTAACCTCAGGAAAGCCTAGACCAGCACCTTCTAATCTAAACCTTGAAGGCTGGTAAGTCAATATAATTGAAACCCACCCTGAAGTGATGGTCAGCAGACTGAAGTAACAGGGAAAGTCTTTTCTTTGAAGTATCAATTTTTAAACTAAGGGTTCAACACTCATGTCTATCTCAATCTCTCTGTCATACTTAACGAAAAAAGGAGTACATGGATCACTCATTACATTTAAGAAGCAAAATCTCCCAGCTTGTCTCCACAAAACTCTCCTACTTTTCTGATAATCTTTGTTCCACAGAAGATGCCTTTAATACTGTAATTAGCAATATTCTTCATTGTCTAGTTGAGTTACAATGCTACTTCATACATGACAATAGCTGCTTAGGTAGATGATGCTGTTCTTTAAGCATATCATGCTTGTTATCTTGCTGAAACACACCTTCTATTGTCGTGACCTGCTAAAACATCACTTTCTAGCAGAAAGGGAAAAGCTCAGCAAGAAAAGAAGTGGATACTAAAGCACAAAGTCAGATATCACTTTTTTCTTAAGATGAAAATACACTTTTTTGGTATTTTCTGTGGAGTTCTAGCATGAATTTTACTGAGCAAGTACTCACTATACCTTTAGTTTCAAGTATATCCCTTGTATTTGGCAAAACTGAGGGAAACATAATGCTGTTTTGGAACCCTCAAATAGTTCATAAATTCTAGGGGTTTGAGTTTACTTTCAGCTGAGTCCCTTCTGCCTTTCACAAGACTCTGCTGGCCTTAAACTGGAATACTACTGGCATGAAACCTGTGAAGCAACACGCAAATTTAGGGAAACAGAGGTCTCATTCTGCCAGTGTAGAAAATCCTCTGCCCCAAGGCAGGTAAAATACACCAAGCAGGTTTCTAAATGCATTGAATCATTATCAAATTGATCTTTGTAAGTACCTAAAAGCCAGATTTTAACTGGTTCTCCAAAACAGGTGTTTCTCATGTTTCCAATACTTTAACTACTAAAATCTTCCATTGAAAAGCTGGATCCTCAGAAATTTTTGGAGAAAGAATATATATATTGTATTAATCCCTGTATTTCATAATCACAGGGAGAGAGAGGTGTTCACTAGGCAACACTGATAAAGCTTCTCTGGAATACTATTTCCTGTTTGAGATACTATATTTTAAGAAAAAAACATGGCCTATTCAGAGAGTCTTCAAGGGGAAAATAAAAAAAATGTTTGGAAGCAGAAAAAGGAGCAATGAAGAAAGAATGGAAAAGTTTAAGTTACTTATTTCAAACAAATCATTGAAAATAATTAAATGGTAAGTCTATTAAAAACTCTGCATGAATAAAAGGAAAAATTCTTCCTTTTCTCTTGTAAGGCATAGGAGGCAACAAGTAAAATCAGTTTGTAAATTCAAAATAAAAAGGAGATGAATTTTCCCAAAGCAAGTAGTTAGCCTGTGGATCTGACTGCAACAGATGCTATGAATTAAACAAGAACAAAAATTATCTAAAATAATATGGACCAGTCTAACCCAGTAAGTCTAATATTTGTAAGAGAATAATCTGTTCTCTAAGTTCAGTGAATATACAAGAACAGATGTGTATTTCTGAAAAAAACCAAATAAAAACAAAACAGAAAAAAACCCACCCCAATTCAAAACAACACAGTTTTAACTTTAAAAAAAATAAATTAATTAAAGTTTGAGAATAAGAACCATTGAGGTGGCTTATCTGGGAAGATGAGAGAGGTCTTTGAGTCAGGAGTGCTACAGCTTTATAAGAATAAGGCAGTACATTTAGCCAGGTATCCACTGTATTATCTGGCCATTGGTCAGGGAAAAAGCCCAATCTTCTATGAAGAAAGAGCCCCAGAGTTTTGTTTGTATGTTTAAAACCTAAAGAGAGGTTTAGGAAGACCCTGGCATGAGAAACATGTTTGATACAGCCTTATAGCCACCTCTAAAGAAGTAGATAAACTACATTTTTATCCTTTTTCTTATAACATACAAAGCAGTTTCCATCTTTTGTTCAACGGTCTAGAAATTCCTCTTCAAAACTAGAGGGTTTTTTCAAGAATCCATGTCCTTTTAAACAAAACATTTTGCTACATATCCAGACATGTTGTAAAATTACAGAATGGTTTGGATTGGAAGGGATCATAAAGATCCTCTAGTTCCAACCCCCCTGCCATTGGGCAGAGTGACCTCTCACTAGACCAAGTTGCTCAGAGCCCCATCCAACCTGGCCTTGAAATCCCAGTAACCAAAGTGTTTCCTAATAATTGTTGCACTGTTATTTAGTTAGCAAAAGCAGCAAAGAAACAGGAGTTTGGCCAGATGTAAAGAACACATGACAAAGTTTACTTTTACACTGTTTTTATTTGTTTGTAGTCAAGAATGTGTTTTACACTCCCCAAATCTTGCCTATAAAGCACTGCACCCACCATCACCGAGTGGAGGTCAAATGACATGTCTAACAAGGACAACAGGGAATGTTGTGGGACTTTTTTGAGTCCCACCTGCTGTTAGACTATGTTAAGTAATGTAGTGGATCAATGGCCCCATCTTTAGGAAGAAACAGTGCTGAGGAACCATCACCCACAGCACATGCAGTTCTAGGGAGTTAATTTAATTCTAGATTTAATTTGCTGCTACAGCCTAAATGCCTTTAAACAGGTGCAATGTATTTGATGTATTGCTACCTTACACTTTTCAGCTCAACCCTGTCAAATAAACACTCAGTTCATACACTCTGCAACTGCCCAACAGAGTCAAACAATTACATTGAAGCAGCTGAGATCAGGAGATTCCACTTAACAAGCATGTCTAAACTTAACATTAGTAGCATGTTTTGTTTCTGATTTCCTTCCTAGGTCTGCTCTTTACTGCTATCCTGCCTTGGGAGCAGTCTGAGAATCACAGAGTCATTAAGGTTGGAAAAGACCTTCAAGATCAAGTCCAACCGTTGCTCTATCACCACCTTGTCAACTTGACCACAGAACTAAGTGCCACGTCCCATCACTTCTTGAAAACCTCCAGAGACAGTGACTCCAACACTTCCTTGGGCAGCCTGTTCCAATGCCTGACCACCCTTTCAATGAAGAAATTCCTGATGTCCAACCTGAATCCCATCCCCGGCACAGCTTGAGGCCATTTCCTCTTGTCCTCTGACTTGTTACCTGGCAGAAGAGGCCGACCTCCACCTGGTCACAACTTCATTTCAGGGAGCTGCAGAGAGCAAGAAGGTCCACCCTGAGCCTCTCTTTCTCCAGGCTGAGCTCCCTCCCTGCTTCTTCAGATGCTCCTTATATGATTACTCTCTGAACCCTTCCTCATCTCTGTTGCCCTTCTCTGGACACTCTCCATCCCCTCAATGTTTTTCTTGTAGTGAGGAGCCCAGAACTGGACACAGGATTCAAGGTGTGTCCCCACCAGTGCCAAGTACAGGGTGACCATCACTGCTCCAGTCCTGCAGGTCACACTATTTCTGCAGCCAGGTTGTCATTGGCCTTCTTGGCCACACTGCTGGCTCAATATTCAGCACCACCTGGTACACTGGGGTGTTCCCATTACAGTATTCCATTTAAACAAGCATGGATGAGGAAAAAATAGGCCTGTTTATAGTTTACTTGGATACAATGAATACTAGCAACACTGTGGATTGCTCCAAAGGCAGCTTCAAAACAAGCTAAAGAGGGAAAGTGCTGTGTCAGTGAGATGAACTGCAGGACAGCCAGCCAGAAATCTTCTGTACATTAATTTGCTACACCCCACACTGCTGCATTCCACTCATATGGTTTGTTTGCTCCTGTATCACATTCCAGCCCATACGATTATTTAGTCTTTTTGTAAGATTAGAAAGAAGGGAAAATAATCTAAGCAGATCTACTATTTGGCTCAACACCTGGTGACAGCTTAAACAAAACACAAGGGTTCTTTTATGTTACTGCTCCTGACCACACCAAGGGCACAGCTCGTGTCCCACAGGTTCTCACGCAACCTGGGACCAAACCCCCACTTGAAGGACCATGCCCGATTCAGCTCCTGGCCCTGCTCCTTTGCTTTGTTCCGAACTTCCATGGTGCTATTTCCTAAACAAAGAGCTTTTTCAGGCATCAAAAAGTCAAAACCTGGCTCCAGGAACCATATCAAATCCTATTTCTGATAAGTAAATTCCATTTAATCTATCCATAATCCTTCAAACACTGTAAATATTTGTATTTTGATTAAAAAAACGAAGCTAAACCTAGGGGGTGGGGTTGGGGGTGTTGGAATGAAACCCTTTGCAGGACTCTCCCACCGAGTGCCTGGGGATGCACGTGGGCTCCAGGTCTCCCTTTTAACGTCATTCCCGAGGCTTCAGCCGCTCTATCCCCGGGGAAAGCAGAGCATCCCGAGGGGGTACCGGCTCCTCCTTTGAGAAGGCAGAGCATCCCCAGGGGACACCGCCTCCTCCTTTGGGAAGGCAGAACATCCCGAGGGCGCACCAGCTCCTTCCTCGGGAGTGCCGGAGGCAGAGGCTGTAGCAGCTCCTTCTTCGGAAAGGCTGGGGAGCCGTCCCGAGGCTGCACCACCGCCACAGCCCGGGATGGGGGTATGCGATCCCGGTCTCTCCCGTCGCAATCCGGAGCCGAACACTCGGCCATCGATGACTCGGCGCTCGAGCACGCCGCCTTCCCTGGGCGGCAGCGCTACAGTGCGGAGCCCATCGAAGAATTGGCGTTCGACTGCTAGCGACGTCTGTGAGGCCGCGGCCTCCATCTTGGAGCCTGGCAAGGGCGATTCCCTGAGTAGCCACTACAAGGGCACGTGCAGGTCCTGCACTGGAATGGGAATGATCCCAAGGGCCAGCACAGGCTGGGGCTGCCCTGCGGGAGAAGGACCTGCGAGTCCTGGTGGGTGATAAGTTGGCTGTGTGTGCCCTTCCTTCCAGGAGGGCCAGTGGGATCCGGGAGTGTATTGGGAAGAGCGTGACCTGCACGTTGCGAGCAGTGATCCTGACCCTCTGCTCAACACATCTGGTGAGGCACATCTGGAGTGCCACGTATGGCTGTGGGCTTTGCAGTGCAAGAGGGAGGTGCTGGAGGGTCCAGCGGGGCATGAGGATAATGAGAGGTCTGGAGAAGGGACTGCGGGAGCTGGGCCTGGTTAGTTTGGAGAAGGCTGTAAGGGATCCTATCAGCGCACATGAATATCCCAAAGGCAGGTGCCACAAGGATGGTGCCAGACCCTTTTCGGTGGTGCCCAGCGACAGGACAAGGTGTAATGGACATAAACTAAAACACAGGAGGTTTCACCTCAACAGGAGTAAAAAATCCTTTCCACTGAGCGTGGCAGAGCCCTGGCACAGGCTGCCCAGGGAGCCCATGGAATCTCCCTGCCTGGAGCCACTCCAGACCCACCTGGACGCGTTCCTGCTTCTCCTGCTCCCGGTGCCGCTGCCTCGGGACGGGCTGAACAGGGGACGCTCCGCAGAGCTCTCTTCGAGCCCTGCCGGCCCCACGCTCCCATCCCTCTCCATTCCCGCTGCCATCCCTCCCATCCCGCCCTCCCATCCCTCTCCATTCCCGCTGCCATCCCTCCCATCCCGCCCTCCCATCCCTCTCCATTCCCGCTGCCATCCCTCCCATCCCGCACTCCCATTCCTCTCCATTCCCGCTGACATCCCTACCATCCCGCTCTCCCATCTCTCTCCATTCCCGCTGACATCCCTACCATCCCGCTCTCCCATCTCTCTCCATTCCCGCTGCCATCCCTCCCATCCCGCACTCCCATTCCTCTCCATTCCCGCTGCCATCCCTCCCATCCTGCTCTCCCATCCTGCTCTCCCATCCCGCTCTCCCATCCCTCTCCATTCCCGCTGCCATCACTCCCTCCCACCCGCTCTCCGATCCTTCTCCATTCCCGCTGCAGTCGCTCCCACCTGCTCTCCCATCTCTCTCCATTCCCGCTGCAATCCCTTCCATCCCACTCCCTTCCCGCTCTCCCATCCCTCTCCATTCCTGCTCCCATTCCTCTCATCCCGCTCCCTTCCCGCTCCTCTCCCATCCCTCCGTTCCCGCTCCCGTCCCGCCGACGTGGGCGGAGCGGCCGCCGGCACCCGCGCATGCGCAGCCGCCCCGCCCGCGGGTCGATGGCACAGGCGCGGTGGCGCCGTCGCTGCAGCCCTCGGGAGGAGGAGGAGGGGGGGGCGGCGGCGGCGGCAGAGGAAGATGCCGGGGAAGCTAAAGGTCAAAATCGTGGCAGGGCGCCATTTGCCGGTGATGGACCGCGCCAGCGACCTCACCGACGCCTTCGTGGAGGTTTGTGGCGGGGACGGGCGCGCCGGGCCCGGGCGGCAGAGGCACCTGTCGGGCCCGCTCCGCGCCCATGGGCAGCCAGCGGCGGCGAGGGCAGAGCCCTGGGGAGGGCACCACGGGGAATTTCTTCACGGAAAGGCTGATGAGACATTGGAATGGGCTCCCCAGGGAGGCGGTGGAGTCGCCGTGCCTGGAGGTGTTTAAGGATAGGCTGGACGTAGCAGTCGGTGCCGTGGTCTGGGTGACACGGTGGTGTTCGGGTATAGGCTGGACTCGGTGATGATCCCAAAGGCCTTTTCCAGCCTAATTTATTCTGTGGTTAGACAGGTGCGTTGTAAGGAGGATGGAGAAGTAATGAAAGCATCTTGAAATCGTTTGTAGCCCTGAATATATTGAGTGGTTGTACAGGCTCTACTTTTAAGGCCAATATTTATGTTTCTATTTAAAAATTTAAAATGTTTGAAAAATTTGAAAATCTAAAATGTTTGAATAAAAGAGTACTTTCAAAGAGGATTCTTAGTCAACAAATATTTAACATTTGCATGTTCAAATCAGTTTATTGAACCCAAAGCATCTAACTTCTTTGTGGTTGTGTAGTTGACAGGCAATATGTAGGATGCTTTTTCAGGAAGGGATTGTAATAAAAGTTGATGTGCCAAATGAGTGGAAGTGTTTAAGGCCAGGCTGGATGAGGCTCTGAGCAGCCTGATCCAGTGGGTGACATCCCTGCCCATGGCAGGGGGATTGGAACGAGATGGTCTTGAAGGCCCCTTACAACCCAAACCATTCTATGATTTCTGTTTTTTCTGTTACATAATCCTTACGGGTTTTGCTTCATTATATCCAGTATGAATAACTTAGAACATTTCAGAAGCATTCCATAGATTCAGAAATCATACTCTCAGAAGAAACCAAGAGGTGTTTGGAAATGTGTGCACTGAAAATGTGTGCTGGTACCACAAATAGTAACTGAGGTTGGCACAGTCCTGAAATTAAAAGTAGGAAGGCAGAATGTCTTGCTAGAAATGTATAAATTGAAAAGTCTGATAATATCAAAATAGATTTGGGGTATATAAGTCCCGATTTTGTTTGCTGCTTAAAAATTTGATTGACCTTAGACACTGAGCCGTTGCTTAGTGAGGGACAATAAGTTGATAGTAAAGTGAAAATGTATTTCCCATGTGCTTTCCAGTGGAGCTGGAGTAGTACACCATTCTGTTTTACTATATGAATGGCAACCGTTTCACTTAATATTTCGGTGTTTTGCCAGCTGTTTCATGAGTCAGATTTTAATTTAGAACGGCTTCTCTTGTAGGCTGCCTGTTAATCTGATTTAAAGTTACAACTCTGATATGTGCTGCTAGGAGACAGGGAAAACAGGAATAGGAAATAGAGTTCTCTTGAGTTTCACTTAGTCTGTTTTTCTGCTGTCTTAGGAGAAATAGCTCTCCTCTCCTGTGGGTTACTTGCTTCCAACCCTACTATCTGTGTAGCTGTGAAGTAAATTTTGTAATTCATCTAGTTAAATACAGACTTAGCAAAAAAGCAAGATAAATTTTTTCAGTAAGACCAGTTTGCTTATCTGGGTTAATGTGGAGTTCTGTGAATGTCTAGGCAAAAATAAGGCTGAAGAAATACGCAGATGGGGGCCTTGCTTTTAGAACTACTATTTAGGAATAGTGTGGTAACCACCCTTTCCACTTATGGACCAACTGTCCTTTCCACATGTGGAGTGGGCAATGCAGCAGGTGAGATTTATTTCAAAATAAATTAACCTTGAAGCTCTTGTTGGATTTTTCTATGTGAGATTGCTGAAAACCTTTTCAACATGTTTTTCCTTAAGTAAAAATGAAAAGCAGATGTTACGGTTCTGGTTGATTACTAGCCTTTAATTTCCATGTTAAATGTTGCAATTTAAAACTAGAATTAGAAAAGAGAGTGATAAAAGACCTGAGAGCTCCTTCTTGACTCAAGTTATGCAAAACTGGGGCTTCACCAGTGTGTCTGATCAGGAGAAAATGAGCACCATGATCATGGTGGGTCCCTTGCAACTCAGAATATTCTGTTTCTTCTGAAAATGTGCTCCTAACTTTGCACAGCAAACTGCAGTGTGGTGCTTGATGATCTCTGCAGGCTTTAATGAACTAGCCCGAGTACTGGAGAAATTCAGTTATAACTGCCTGAGGCTCCAGCGGAACTCATTTACTCCCGAGATAATGTGTTAAAATAGGTTGGGTGGAGCTCGGGACTGGTGTCTTGGCAGCTTCTGGAATCAGAACTGGTATTTAACTGGTGGCTCTGTTACAGCCAGTGGCAGTATTGCTTTGTTGCCTCCCTTTGTGTGATGAACACCCTCTCTACAGGGCTGTGCTGTCCATTCTCTGTGGGCACACAGGTTGCAGCCATCCACCTTGGGGTAACCAGATGATTTTGTGTGCTCAGGTTGTTCAGTCCTGTGCTTTCATTCCACTCCAGCTGGTCTGTAGAGAGCTCAGCGTGAACTCACAGTCACTGCTTTAGGCTTTCTAAATGAACTGGAGGTTCTGAAGCAAGTGCAGAATCTCTTCAGAGTCAGGATATGCATCTATGCAAAAATCACCATATTGTTGAAATGTATGAAGCGTTTATTTAATGCTGTCTTGAGTAAAAACATTAAAGGAATTATTGTACAGTTTTCAAATCTAGGTCTAAATTTAATCTCCAAAATCCATTTAGACTTTTAAAAGAAGACAGCAATTCAAAGTCCATAACTGCCTTTAAATGCAGCATTTCCTTTATGTCAGTGCACTCATTATTTTCTTAAGAATCTTGAATGAATTCAAAAGCAAACTTTGGGTACTTCTGGGTACCATCAGATACTTGGTATGAGTTGAAGTACTGATTTTTTTGAGAGGCAACATTCAGAGTGTTTGTAAATGGTTTGGAATGGAAGCTGCAGTGAAATAAAGGCTCTTACATGGTGCTGTGTTGTTTCTTGATGTATAGAGCATCACAGAAATTCAGGTTCTTTTAAAAAAACCAAGCAAACAAAAATGCTGCCACAAAACCCAATCTGGGTCAGCCTGAAATAGACTCCTACAGAGAACAGATGGAGACTCCTGAAATAGGCAATTATGTGGTTGAAGGTGCATTGATCAGTAGAAATATGGAGAATATTTAATTTTTAGTGGTCCTCTCTCTCCATGTGTCACACTTCCAGTTTGTTTTAGTATTTTTTAATCAATTTTACAACAACATGATTTAGAAATCCAATAGAGAAGAATAATAGTTCATAAACTATCAAGAAAGAATTTTTTTCCTTAATATATTTCTAAACAGAGGGCAGGGAGAGGGTACCAAGTGACTTTGAATAGCCAGTATAAGTAATATTTTTGCCTCTCAAGTGATTGAGGAGGAAAAGAAACAATTTTAATGTTATGAGAGAGAGATTGATTGGAAGTGTCATTGATCAATGGATACTGATGTATGTAAATTGATTTTAAAAGCCACTCTTAGTGAAAATTATTTCTTGAAATTGCTGAAATATGCATTTGAAATTTATTTTCATGTGTAGCTTTAATGGCCCTCTAAATTTATTTATTAGTATTTATTATTGATAACTGGATGTTTGTATTTTTAGGTGAAATTTGGAAATACAACATTTAAGACAGACGTATATCCTAAATCACTTAATCCTCAGTGGAATTCTGAGTGGTTCAAGTTTGAAGTAAGTATTTTTTAAGAGTTTGCCTGTGTCAATGTGGACACTCTGGTTTAGATGCCCTTAATGAAATAATTGCATTTCAGGCAGAAAATGAGTTTTGAGCACTGAAGTGTGTTTCTGTCTAAATACACATGAAGCCCTTTCAGCAAACCTATCTACAGTCATACCTTGTTTGCTAAAGGTGTTTCCTTGGGGTTTTAGGAGTGTTTGTGAAGATAAAAGCTTGCCAGGTTGGATCCAACTCAAGTGTTGTTCTGGGTAATACTAAAAAAGACAAGAGTGAAGTGAAAGTGGGGGCAAAATAGCATTGATGGCGTTTTCAGATACCAGTACAGGTATTTTTTTACATTGTATTTTTTTAAATTTTGAGTAAGGAAAGTTACAAGAATAACACACTTGACAAAGAAGAAAATGGAAAATTCCTGTGAGAAGATTACAAAATAAAGAGCTTGGACAGAAATTCCTGGACACTTTCTCTTCGCGTTTTCTTATGTAATAACGAGGGCACTCATCATTTTCCTGTAATTGCTTGTTGCTTTCCAGGATCTAATTTGTTGATGTCCTTTGACATTATGCCCTGAACAAGTGCTCACAGGATTTTTTTTGTTTTGTTTCATTAGTACGTTTTATTCATTACATTAAAAAATTATAGTATTTAGAATAAACTAATTGATAAAACATTTGAATATATAGTAATGTTTGATTTATAATGTACTGAGATAATATCACAGGATAAACATGGTTGTAAATACATGTGAGTGATGTAATAGCTGGTAATGTTAGAAACATTTTAGAGCAAATATAAAATAGTAAGATTGGTCAGATTGGAATGTGTAATTAAGAGCATCTCTTAATCAGCAGTACACGTTGATTAAGAAAGTAGTACTGTGGTGTTAAATTTTTACATCAGGCTGTGTAAAATGTCTTCTTTTAAGTCACCAGTAGTGAAGGCACCAGTAATCATAACATCAGAGTATAATTTGCTCTGAAATATTTGCTCTTAAATTTTGATTTTTTGTTTTTTATTTCAAAGTATGTATTGGGGAGATAGGTGGACAGCCTGGGGAGTGGAATTTTGATGTATGTAATGACTGGAAACTTGCTTTTCTGTTCTTCTCCCAGTGATAACTCCCTGTTTCCAGGATCTCAGCAGCCTTTAAAGGGTAAAATCAAAATATGTGAGTGTGTTGTTTAGCTCCAGGAAACTGAAATTACTGGTTTATCTGTGCCAGGTCTCCATACATAACTAACTGCACTTGTTTTTCAGCAGTGTTTCCCTGCACTTCTTTTAAATACTCAGACTCCATGTGAATATTTGTTTCCAGGTAGATGATGAAGAGCTGCAGGATGAGCCTCTCCAGATCACAGTTCTTGATCACGACACCTACAGTGCCAATGATGCCATTGGCAAAGTGTACATAGATATTGATCCTTTGCTCTACAGTGAAGCAGCTACAGTTATTTCGGGATGGTTTCCAATTTATGATACTATCCATGGTAAGATTTGCTAATTTAAAACAGTCTTGTTTGAGATGTAATCTGCTTCTTATAATCTTCCTTTCTGTAAGCTGTCTTCAGAAATGTGTAATAATTTTAGCTTTGGCAGCTGGAAAGCTACTTTCCTGGCTTCTTTTTTTTTTTCTTTCTTTTTTTTCTTTTCTTTTTCCCCTCTCCTTATTTCTGGCATGAAAAGGTTTCTGGCATAGTAGTGCAGGCTAGTGCTTGGCAGAAAGCCTTCCGCAGGACTTGTGACAAGTGGGAAAAAGTCTTCGCTTGGTATTTAAAGTAGTTATTGTAAAAATCATGTAAAAAAAAAGACCCAAACCTACTTTTCCAGTTATCAAGTGTTTTCTAAATGAATATAATTTTGCTGATGTTACTTGGGGTGTGCCTTTCTGGGATTTGGGATAAACTGCACTTGAGATAAGGGATGGGATGTGGCAAACTTTCAACAGGATGAAATTTCTTTTCCCTCTAGTAGGTGCTCTCAGTGCTAGGTAGATTTCATAAGAGTGCCTTGAAGGTATGAGAAAATAAGGTCAATGATATCTTTACTTTTGATTTTTAATTAAACAGCTTTTGTCTTGGAAAGTCAAGGTCAGTTTACAGCATTTAACTTGGTACTTGAATACCTTACTGCAAAACATTTATGTGGTTGCCATTAACTCCTTGTTCATTATTCAGTGTGAATTAAATGTTAAAAGCTAATTATATATCATTACTGGGAAATCATTAATGGTGTTTACTAGATAGTCATCATAACTGATGCAAAGTATTTTTTACATTTAAACCAGTTATTTCAAAGAACGTTTTTTGAGAAATACTGCACATGTTTTTCTTATTATCCTTCTATTCCATGCACATTTTCCTATTATACATTTTCCTTTGAAGCTAAATTAGGTGAACAGTTGTCTCAGGATGTGTACAACTTGGAGGTCAGAGAGATTTAGGTATTTCTCCATAGTTTTCTAGAGCTGTTGGCATTTCACAGCTTCTTTCTATTTAAGTAAAATTGCAATTAGTATGTCTTCATGCCTATAGCCCTGGATTGCTATATATCTTTTCTCCTGGTAAAGAGTAATTGCTGCTTCCTTAAAAAAAAGTTATAATGTTCCTCTGTTCTTATTAAAAATTTTTTTTGCACCTCAACATAATTAACTGTAAAAATATATGAACCTGAGGCACTTCCTGATACAATAACTGAACGCTTCTTTCTGTTGGAATTTTGGAATTAGATCTAGCTGACTTGATTGCAGTGATATATTGAGTTGAAAGACGAATCTAATGCTGTTGTTTGCGTCATCTACTGATGTGATAAAGGCTTCTGAAGACACTCGAGATCAGACTCATCAGGAAGTTTAGTCCTCAATATGTCAGGACCTGTAATATGTGAAATGATTTTGTTACTGGGTGGGGGAAAAGCAGAAAAAGCTCAAAATAGGAAAGTAGAAAAGTCAAAAATGAGCAGCTGTTTGTTAGGAAATATTCCATTATTAGTGAGATTTAATCATGACCAAAAACTAAGCTTTGTCTGAAAGGTCTGTAATAACCTCATTTTTTTATATATTTCATCTCACAGTTAAGGTATTTTGCAAACAATTACTGTGCCACTTTGTAGTTTCAGAAAGAACCATAAATGTTTCTTATTTGGTTGAACTTCACAGAATGGCTTTACTGCAATTTTGAAACTGTTTCAGGGGGTAAATTGAGCAGAAGGAGCACCTGCACCCCGCAGCAGAGGGGCCATTGCAGCACCAGCAGGCCAATGGCTTCTCTTTCCCAATCCCATCTTTTGCCTAAAGTGCTGTGTGGTGTGGCAGGTATTTAAGGACCTTTGCTTGCTTTGCTTCAGCCTCAAAGGCATGACAGAACTGGAGACTTCCTCTCAGTCAGCATCTCTGCAGGAGATCTGAGGGGCCAGGATGTGTCTTCCTCCTCCCCTGTCCCAGCCTGGAGTTGACACGTGAACTGCCCGTTCATTATAGTACATTCTTTCAGAAAAACTGATTCAATGGTAATAGAAACTGCACTAATTGCTAATAATAGGGAATAATTAATAGGCATGAGTTTGTATCAGTACAGCTTCTGATATTTCATGTTGATTTTAATTGATAGGTATACGTGGGGAGATCAACGTGGTGGTGAAAGTAGATCTCTTCAATGATTTAAACAGATTCAGACAGTCATCCTGTGGAGTCAAATTTTTTTGCAGTAAGTAGAGAATAAAATGTTTATTGGAACAGAAAACCTCTCTCCCTCCTTTAGTTTTTCTTCACCTGTTCTTTCAGTCTCCCTTCTATCACCAGCTCATTGCATAAGCCCAGTGGAGATTACATTGAAGCCAGTACCAAGAGTGTTTAATTTGCTTTTCTTTTTTAATACATTTTTACTGTCCATAGTTCAAAACAATGTAAATAACTGATTTTTTTTTTTTTTGCTCCCATAAGTTCCAATTCAAGGTCTGTACATACATATGTAGTGTTATTTTGGTCCGTATCCTGTTAAAGAGACACAAAGTCAGAACGTTTCCTAATGGGACATGTTGTAACTTATACACTGGACAGTTATCTTACTGGTATTCCAGGGCCTCAAAGAACAAAACTGCTTGAGCATGATCCCATTTTCACAGGAAATCACATGGATAACTTTCTGGCATCACTCACATCCCCTTTTATATGTAGCTTTATTTTTTCTTGTCATTCTTGGCTCATAGACTTATGTCTTGCATCTTTTATATGTTTTTTTTAACAGCTACATCTATTCCTAAGTGTTACAGAGCAGTAATAATTCATGGATTTGTGGAAGAACTTGTAGTTAATGAAGACCCAGAATACCAGTGGATAGACCGAATTCGTACTCCGAGGGCATCGAATGAGGCAAGACAGAGACTTATTTCCCTCATGTCAGGTATTAATCATGTAGACTGTAATGGTTATTGCTGCTTTTAAAAATATTCACTATTTAAATAAGTGACTTGATTAAGATTGTATTTGATTTGGGATTAATTATGTTTATTTTTTCAATTCACAGTGGCTTCTATTTCTGAGGATTATATTGTTCTAACTGAAATGAGAGAAGGCAAAAAGTATGAATTAGGTTGAAATACATAGATGCCTATCCACATAGGTTTCAAAGATGTTACATTGTTCTGAACTGTGTGAGGGAGTATTTAGAATCTTCCCTGAGTTCCAGGACACATCTTGACTGTCTTGTTTTCTCTCTAAATAAATAGAAAAAGGAAAAAAAAACCTAAAGAAAATAAAAAGAGGTAAAAAAAGTCTGAAATAAGATATTGTTTTGCTAATCAGGTTGGATTTGGAAAAAAAAAGAAAAAGGCTGTGCAAGACATTGGTATCACACTATGTTATAGTACACAGAGACTGTGATCAGCCCCTTGGCATAACTGTAGGATTGGATTTATTACCTGTTCTACTAACTTGGTTGGCAATTCGAAAAGCAGAGGTCAAAGACCACTAAAGAGGGTGGGGAAAGTTCACTGCAATTATGAGCTCTTTACCTTTTGTTTTGCAGGTGAATTGCAAAGGAAGATTGGCTTGAAGGTGCTTGAAATGAGAGGAAATGCTGTTGTTGGTTATTTGCAGTGTTTTGATTTGGAGGGAGAGTCTGGACTCGTAGTGCGAGCCATAGGAACAGCCTGCACGTTGGATAAATTAAGTAACACATCAGCATTTTTACCTGCATGTAACTCCCCATCCAAAGAAATGAAGGAGTAAGTATGAATTAGTAGCTTGTAGGGAAACAAGTTTCACCTCTCTTCTTTCCATACTCATTCAGTATTACATAACCAGTGTGATTTGGTTTTTTCCCCAGAATTTGTTTTAGTTTGTAGTTTTATTTGTCTGCAACTCAGTTGATATTCCACAATCTTGAAATGTTCTAGGTTGGATTACTTATGTTATTGCAATAGAAGCTGGAGTGGTAATCCTTACTTAAGGTGACTGTTTTGAATTTATATAGCAATGATATTACATATCCTTGGGTTGTGATCCACCAGTTTAACTGATAATTAGCCCTGCTTTGACTCAGTACAATAAACATTTTTGAGGCCTTCTTAGGGTGTACCTTTGGTTCAAGTTTGAGTGTTTATGCTGAGCACATAAGAAGAGATGAATTTTGAATTCAGACAGTTCCATGAGGGATTTAGATAACGCCCCCAAAGAGGGTCTCATCTTTTGTTGTGTGCTTTTCCTTTTTGTTGCCAAACAAGTAGGACTATGGCAAAACAGGTAGACAGTGAACTGGCAGAGAAAACTTTTTATGATGAGAGGTAGGATTTCATCATTTTTGTCATACCTACTGCAGCACCAAGCAGTGTGCAATTTTTTGATATGCATGCAAATTTATGGAAGGATTCTTACAGTCTTCTTCAAAATGTTGCTACTTTATTGCTTGCATAAATTTTGTTTGGTAGAGCAGTCATTACTGGAAGATAAAAACAGCATGAGAAAGCATACAACATAGGCAGTGTTTCTAGAGGTATTAAGTGAAGTAGCCACTTTCAGTAGCTTGAACTGTTGTGTCACTGCAGTAGAAATTAGGTATTTTTGTTGTGCAGGCATCAATTGCTCTGCAAAATATGCTCTGACTTCTAAAAATTACTGATTCCTGTTTCAAATTGTAGCTTGTTTAACGTGTCTTAATTTAAAAAATTTGCCCTCAGAAGAACTTCTGGATGCAGTGCAGCATAAGATAACAGTGATTTAAAAAGAAAAAAAGGTAGACCTGATAATTATCAACGTGAAAAGCATCCATAAATAAAACAGTTTTCACTCTGCAGCAAAATGTGGAAATTCCACCTCCCAAATTATCCATGTTCAGCTTGGTGGTGGATGTTGTCTCAGTTCAAAAAATGGGAATGTTTCTCTAAAGCAGCAGAATGAACTAATGCTTCTTATTCTTGGCTTTACTAACTTGATACCCTGTTGCCAGAGAATCAATTATGCATTCACAAGCTAGTGCTTAAGCTGTTCCTTTCTCTCTTTTTATTTCATCTGGATTCTTGCATGCTAGGAATTTAAATTCTTAGAGTCTGCTTAGAGTAAGAGGTCTCCTCTAGCTAAACTTCCCTGAAATCATTGATAACATAACCTTGCAACCTGTTTGTATGTATTGTTTTCTTTTCTTCCACCTTGGCTGCAAATTCTCTCAGGTCTCCGCTGGTTCATCCGCCAAGCCATGGATGCCGCTCGACTCACAACAGCCCAATTCACACTGCTACTGGCTCACGACTTACTCAGAACTTCTCTGTGTCTGTTCCCACTCTCATCTACACTGGTACGAGACTGCTCAGACTCCAGAGCTGGGGAGAGGCAGGCCACAGGCACAGTGGTCGCAAAGGGCAGGCAGGCAGGCAGTGTAGGCAGGTACCACCAATCCTTCCTCCCTCATTTTCTCATGGAGACACCTTCTGTTGTCAGTGAAGAACTACTCAGTGTGCAGCTGCTGAAACAAAGGCAATAGTTTCTTGAAAATGCATTGGAGTCTCTTCCACAAAGCCACACTCTTCATTTCATTTTAACATGTTTGCTTCCTGAGAAATGCAGTAAAAAGATATGTTGATGTATCTGGGAAACGTTCACTGTTGTACAGTCATTGGAGAAAATCACATTTTGATTCGAGTTCATAATTACTTTCAAGCATAATTCTGATATGGTATTTAGGCTTTAAAATGGTTATGGGAAGGGTCTGTGCCATTTGTGGAAGAGATGGTTTTAGAAAGCAGGTAAGTCGACCTGTGCGTTAAGTGAACTGTTTGTCAATATAGTTGTTCCCATAAAGATTCTCCTCTTTGCTCTGTTTTTAGCTGTGGCATGCTGCTGATGCTATAGGATAAGGAAACGTTGGGTTTTTTCCTTAAAATGCTTATGTGTGTATATACATAAATGTATAAATATGTATAAACACAAATATAATTTGAAATAATTTTTTCTTTATTAAACTAACTCAAAGCATTGTGTATTTGACCAGATTTTTAAACCATAAACTTTTCAATTTTTTTCTTTTGCATATATATATATAATTTTTTTGTCACATCTCATGCCTTTCATTTGGCTTAGTTGTTTCATTGTAGTTTATCAGCATCTATCTAGGATGCTGAATGGGTAAAACAGCATTTCTTTGCCTCTGGCCTCATCCCCAGTTTCGCACCTAAGGAGTAGCTGCTGGCCCTGCCCCAGTCTCATCCTGGTGTTTGGATCATGCTGCTGTCAGCCAGGTCCTTTGGCACAGGATTACTGAATATGTTTCCACCTTCTTCTGGCAGGATTCCTTTCAATGAAGATCCCAATCCCAATACTCATTCATCAGGACCCTCCACCCCTCTGAAAAACCAAACCTATTCCTTTTCACCTTCCAAGTCCTACAGTCGACAGTCCTCTTCTTCTGACACAGATTTGAGTTTGACACCCAAAACTGGTAAGGCGCTTCCACCCACTTTTTGTTTAATTTGTGTTCCTCTTTTTATATTTTCATTCAACCCCTTTTTGCTTTTTGGCATTTAAGTTACCAAAACGATGTGGAAATTGGAGACTTCACATAGCACACCTCAAGCTCAAAGGGTTTCTGTAGGGTGAAATTTCAATCCTGCTTGTTATTTCCACTGTCCTGGATAACGTTAAAATGACTTTTGTTACACAACTGTATTCAAGCCAGCATAAAACATCTTGGAGCATTAAGGAAGTCCTAAGTAATTGCTTTTTTCTTATTTCCTCCATTTCATATCACAAGTCATGGGAGTACATTCCTCACCACAATGTCAAGGATGGTGTTACTGAAACTATGTAGTCTTCAAGCCTTATGTGTTGTGCCATAAATATACTGCATACATTTCTCTGATTTTTATCTCCTTTTTGCACATGCAATACTAGAAACATGACAGCTGCTGTCTTTTTATTCTCCTGCTATGGGGAAATTCCACTACATACACACTGTAGACTTTGAAAGTAATTTAAATCACATTACAAGTAATTCCAGCCATCTTCACAAAGCATTTTTCTTTCTCCATTGGTCTATCATAATCTTTTCAACTTTTTATTTCCTCCCTCCTTGTTTTTTAGTCTGTTGTTAGAATCAGATCAGTGACAATATCAGCACAACTCAAAAGAATTAGTGTCTGTTTACTCTCCATTATGTGACAAAATGCCCTGAATTTTGCTACCATAGGGCAAAATATTTTGCAGAATTGTTTATAAAAGTTTGTTTACTTTTTAAATGATGTTTTAAATTGTGGTATTTGAAGCTCAGAATTTGTCTCTTAATTAGACAATTTTTAAGCATATTGAAGCAGATGATCCAGCTTTAGTTGATAGCACCCTCTCGAGAATTTTTTTAGGAGATAAGTTAAATGTTGCATTCAAATGGAGTTGCATTAAACATTTTATCCAGTTTATTCCCACGATATCTGTTAAGTTTTCCCAGTTAGGAAGCTGTCTTGTAGTACTATCTTTTCTGTCCCATTTTAAAAACAAACAGGCAAACAAAGAGAAGTTTGGGGGTTTTTGTCCTTATTTTTAAGTTATGACTGTTTTGTGGATGGTGATCCCTTGTTTAAAGGACATACAGATATGTAACTGGATGCTTATGATACAGGAGAACCACAAATTCATGTGTTTGGTGTACTGAGTATTTGAAAAACTGTTTCTTTGGATGGGATTTTCCATAGTAAGGATCATGTCATATGAAGGATTTAACTGTAACAGACGTAGTCATCTTTGTAGATGTAAACGTTCTGAAGTTAAAAAAGTGCCAACTCAGTGTGAATATGTTGATGTTTTAAAGCAGCAACCTTGCATCATTCCTGGCAATATTATGTAGGTGGATGGACCCCTTGTCTCTAGTCAGATCATTCAGAACTGAAACAGATTGTGTAATTGGTAGCTCTTATTTGTAGGGATTTTTCAGGTATGTGAAGATAGCAGAGGGCCTAGATTTGCTTTGTATCCCTGCCTTTTTAGCAGCTTTTAATTCTGATACCAAAACTTGTCCCAAGAGGATTGTTTGTTGCATTTAAAAATTCCATATCTTGGTATGACAAACTCAATTTTGAATCATAACAGAATAAAAGGACAGTTTAATGACGGTGGAAATTACTCTTTTGAGTCATTTGTGTTACCTCTTACCAAAGATTTTATGACGTGAAGAAGATGCTTGCATAACATACTAAATTCAGTATGTTGTTTTTAACAATTCACTGTGTATTTTTAGACCTCTCTTTTCACTTCCCAAGGCTGTTGCTAAGTTGAAACATTTCAGTGTGAAAGTTGATAATGTTAGTGTTTAAAAAAAGTTAAAGAAATGCAGACTTCTCATGTGGAACATCAAACATTATTGAATTCGATACACCCCATTACTTGGATTGGCTGATGTGAAAAATGAATTATTTTCTGATATTTCTGCAATATGTTGTATTCCTGTGTGTTTCTCAGTCAGGTAGTTTGTGTGTTCACCTGCCTGAGATGGAGACTAACCTGGAGAATGAGTGCAGATACCACAATTTTACAATAGGAGTAACATAATAGAGGAGGCTGAAACTTGGATCTGCTTATGTGTCTAGTTTTCAGTAGCCCCACATAAGGAGAATGTTACCTTAATGTCTTCTGTAAAATACAGCTGTGCTTGTGTTATCCATTCTGGTCTATAGATACATATGCTGAGAAAGGTTGTTTGGGTTTGAAGTTAGACTTCTGTGAGTAGTGATACATTTTATGCCACTGCAGCTGAACAGAATCAGGCTGACAAAAAGCATGACGTATTTTAATCAGGTTGATTAAACATTGATTAGACATTATGATGTCTAATAGTATATGTTTGGAGGAAATTGAGAAGGTGGGAACTCCTTTTCTTTGTGGGAACTTAGAATTTTACAAGATTTATTACTTTAGAAAATCATAAAACAAATCCATGACCTCTCTGGAAAATAACAAAAGTAATCAGATTAAGTGTGTGCCAAGACTGTGTTACTTTTCTTTTACTCCATAATATTTGTCATAAAATTTTGTTTGAAATTTAAAATAAATGTTAGATTGCCATGTCTTTTAAAGAAATTATTTTCAAAACAAAATTAATCAAGTCATGATTTTTAAAAACATGCTTCTCATCCACATTGTGGTGCTGTATTGTAATTCCATTTCTTTGTATGTTGAGAAATAGTTCAGCAGTAATTGTTGATTCATTTAGAGAAAACAAAAATGCTTCATTTTGATTTCTTTTGTCCGTTTCTTTAGTCATCTTCTGAATCTACATCTCTTTGTCTCTATTACTTTCCTCCACAGCACCTTCCCCACAGGGACCTAGGATTTTCCTGTTTCCCAGCTCCCCTACACTCTCTTGTGATTCCCCACATCTTAAAAAGTCCTGTCTCCTCCTCTCGGGGTCTAGCATTAAACCTAGCCATGTCAGCCCAGTTGTTCTGAGGAAAAGTGTTTCTTTCACTGAAGAGCTGCTTCTGGCTGCTTCTGGTAGGATCTATCTATTATGGCCTTTTAAACAAACTTTTAAGGAAATGTTGCTGTTACTTGATATGGGGGCAATTAACACACAGCCTTCTATAACCCTGGGTTTGCTCAGTTAGCCTCTGAAAACTGCTGGCTACATGACTGTTCATCCCATCTCTCACTTCTGCCCCAGAAGCTTGAACCAGCTTCAGAATTACTTACAGGATTTGAAACATGTAGCTTATGCTACGGAACTTTCTCCTTTACCCTTAAAAATTTCTTTTCATAATTGGACTAAAATAATTTTTTTTCTAAAATCACCTGCATTCTCTTCACTTTGTTGTTCCTGTATTTTGCATGGAGCAAATGCTCCTTGGACTTGCTCATTAATGCATTCATATTTTGTTGAAATAATGGTTATCAGATGGCTAGCAACTGCTTTTCCATTTAATCTCTTAAACAAAGACCGTACTTTTTATTTTTACTGCCCATTTTTCCATTTCACTGACATGCATTATTTTCATGGATTTAAATTAAATAGTTGTATTACTGCTTTTTTTTTCTGTAGCAGCTATTTTGGCTAGTTTGTATTTTTTTAGTTTGTTTCTTGTCCAGTATTTATGCGCTGTTTGTCTGTATTTATTATTGTATAGTCCCTGGCAATGATGTTTAGAATCAATGCCAAAGGGTAAAAGCAATTTAATCTTGTTTAATGGGACTATACAGATTCTAATATTTTTTGTTTCCTTATCCAAGAACAGCTAAAAATACTTGTTGAAAATTGTAGTGTTTTTATATTCAATTATATGGTAAAATGGTAGCCTAGTAGCTCTTGAAACTAAATGAATTTAGGAATTAATTTACATACATTATTAACTCTGGTATTATTTCTGGATCTCCTAGTCTGGTTAAAATGAGTAACTGTATTTCCATGTATATTTACAGTTTTGTTGACCTTTATCAGATACTTGATCAGAAGAAAAGGAAACTAGCAAGAAATTAAATTAGTTAAAAATTCTGTAAAAGAAAATCTTGGCTTCATTCATAACTGTTTGGACTGTGCTGTTTGTATTTCATCCTGCTCCTGACACCTTTTTGTTCTTTAACCTCTGCTTTCCTCTACAACTTAGAGGTTTACTTTTGCTTTGGCACATTTGCCCTAATGGCTTTAGATACAAGGAATACCAATGCTAGTATGTCTTTATGCATGAAATATTACCAAGAAAATCTGATTCACCAGCATTGTGTTTATTTTAGGAAAAACACAATCTTGCTATGTGTTTGCTTTTGTGACTTCTAACCATAGAGCACATAATTCACTGTCACGCACATAACCTGCATCTCAGCACGCTCAGTCACGATACAGTCCTTGATAACAGGTAATTCAGTAGCAAGGATATCTCTGTATCTGATAAACTTTCTCTTCAGGAAAATTCCTGTAGCAGAGGGTAGGGGTGGAGCTAAATCTGAAAGAAGGAAAGAGAGAATTACTACCCACATTATGCAAAATTGGAGTTTATCTCTTCATTTACAGATAATCTGCAGGTCATGTGTGTGCAAATACAGTAATCAAATAAATGTGGCAGTTTTAAATGGTGTAGTCCATTAAATGGAGTGGTAGCCCTTGGCTTATGTGAATGAATCAGATGAGTGTATATTTCATTGCATAGATATTAAAGACTATAAAAATAATTAGTAATTTTTTTCAGAGTTTACATTTCAAATTAAAAGACATATGTTGCTGTTGTGAATTTCTTTTTGTTCCTAATCATGTGTTGTGTAGCAACTGCTGTAATTATGTGTACAGTCTCCCACCTGTGGTTGGGAAAGATAATTTACTCTCAAACTGTTAGAAAGCCAGATTTTTATTACTTTTATTTAAAAAGACAAAAAGAAGAAAAAAGATAATGATAGTAGTGACAGATACTTAACTATAGAGTAATCTGGCAGAGAGGCCCTTTCAGTAGGAGCTGAAAATTTGGTTATGTAGAAACTTTCTGTAAAAAGTAGACAAGGCAGATCTCTATTTAAATCATAGGCAAAACTCCCAATGGCAACAAGAAAACAAAAAAGTTATATGCCACAGGAAACAAATGCAAGCTCAGATCTTTAGGTCTTGGTATTTTGGAATTGGTTTTAATCCAGATTGACAGAAGAAAAAGATCTTAGATATGGGAAGTTTGTCCAAATGCTATAAAACCACTGCTAGTCATGTGAAAAACAAACCCTAGAACAAACCCAAATTAAACTGTGATGCCCAACGTTTGGTTTTTTTCTCAAAATTAAAATTACGGGGATAATTTGCCTGTTTTCAATGACTATTGTATCTATTTTTAAATTAACCTCTAATTACAAATTATAATATATGTTTCTTTGAATGTCATTTGTACTGAACCCTTCAGGAATGGGCAGTGGGAGTGCTGGAAAAGAAGGGGGGCCATTTAAAACTCTTTTAAGACAACAGACTCAGTCAGCTCTGGAACAAAGGGTAAGGCATTTTATACTTACATTTCTGATCTACAAAAGTGAAAATTTAGCTTGTACCAAGTTAAATGTTTCCTGTTACTTTCTGTTTAAAAATAAGGATAATTTTTAGGTCTGAAAACTTACTACAAGTGTTGAGTGTTTAGCCTTTATATGCAGCCATTACTACATTTTAATATATTACTAGAGCATTAAGAAAAGGGAAGCAATTCACTGAACAGCACTCAAGTGATTGCAGTTGGTGTTTAAAGAAAAAGTTATAGCAAAAATTACCGTCACTTGGTTTAAGTTACTGATGCATGTGAAAGTTTAATACTTAACTAATTAAATTATGGTGAAGTTTTTACAGGAGCCAAATTCAGAAACATTGGAACAGCTTTAAACAAGGTGAAAATTCCATTTAGAATTGGGAAGACTTTCAGTTTTGGGAAATAGAGTTGGTGTCTAATTAAGCCTTCACTGAAGGGTAAATGAAATGTGTGTGCCTTTAAATGGGAACTTTAACCTGAACTACTTGCTAAGCAAAGAAAGGACTTCATAGATTTAAGCTTTTCCTCTATAAGACTAAAAATGTCATTTGTTATTGCAGTGAATAGACTGTATATAATAAAGCTAGTGTCTTTAATTCTTTGTTTATGGTTGGAGTGAGTCCTTGCAATTTTTTTAGAGCTTATACAGTGCTTTTGTCAAAATGTTATTAATGAGGTGTCTTGAAGGAAGTAATGTCACTATTTACCTATTGAGAAATAAATGCAAGTTTAATTACGATTTCTGAGTATCTGAGCTACTAACATAGAACGATATATGTTTGTTGAAAACTAAATCACCTACATCTGTGAAATATAAGTGAATAGCTGCTATTTGGAGTAAGTGGATGATTCTCTTCTCATTTTTTGTGTTATCCATTGCTAAGGGAGGATCGCCCCATAGGTTCTGTAGAAGGCGGGTATGTTTGAAATCACTGCGTGACCCTTTGTAGCCCTTTCTTGTACTGAGGATTTCTAAATAATTATTTTTTTCATTTTGTTCTTTCAGGCTTTGCAGATTTCTTTGTAGTTTTGTTTATGCGTTTTTGGGGTTTTTTTTACATTCTTTTTGTTATTTTTAAGAGCTTTTATCAGATCAGCATAATTTTGCTTAGTATTTTGCATGTTGATATGTTTCAGTTGAAATTTTAATTTATATATAAATACAAATACATGGCTTTCTGCTTTTAATATTTTAGTTTTGCAAAAAGAATGCTTCAAAAAAAGCCTTTTTTCTATTTACCTTTGATTTTGATAGCATTTCAGACTTTTCATGGCTGATCTGTTATCTTCTTAGGAAGCTTTTTAAAGACAATAAGGATGTAAATTAAGAGAACTTAATGTATTTTTAGAGCTTGAATTATTTGCATATTATATTGATAAAGCCTGTGTATTGTCTAAGTAGATAAATACTGTAAAATGGGATGGAAACCTATTGAGCCTGTTGTTCTTGATGATGTAGCAAAGCATGTGAACTGTTGATACAATATGTTCATTCTGTCTGCTCAACATTTCATATTGGAAGTGTTTTTGCTGTGGTGTTACCTCTTATGGTTACGTTAGAGTTGAATTACTTTAATAGAATGAATACTATATAGGCTACTTTGTTTTAATACTGCACACATAAGTGTGCTCGAGTTACTTGTCTGGATTACTCAGGGTAGCACTTAATTGGGAAAACAACGAAATAAATTGAGTATGTATTTCCACATGTATTAGATATATCATGGAATCCCAGAATGCTTTGGGTTGGAAAAGATCCTAAAGATAATTTTGTTCCAAGCCCCTGCTGTGTACAGGGTATCTTCCGCTATACCAAGTTGCTCAAATAGAAAGTTCTTTTGAGTCTTTCTTACTTTCTTTGGGTATATGGTAATGCTAAGGCACATTAAAACCAGTTAATTTAACTGTCTCTACAGCTTTTTTTTAATCAAATGTGGGTTTAATGTGTTGTTTAAATAACCCTAATTACAAACAGCACAAATTTTGTTAGAAGGGTAATCTTGCTCAGTTTCCTCTGTGAAAATACACCAGCTGTGGAAAACTCACATGTGTGTGTGTTACATTGTAGGTTAATAACTTTTAGCAATTCACAGGATGCCTGTAGATAGCAAGTGTAACTATAGCACACCTACCTCTGTGTATATTTTTAACTATGAATGAATATGTTGTATTTCCATCAGCGGGAAAATCTGAGCTTACTTTACTCCTAAAAAATTAGCCTGTGTTTTCGTAGAACTGGCCAAATGCTGCTCTCAATGGTATTTCGTATCTCTGTTGACCTCAGCTTGGACAAATGCTATTTTATTCCTCCACGTTTGTGTTCTGCGAGTGCTTGAGAGATCTTTGCTGCTGCCTTTTCAAAATGGGGATCTGTTGATCTTCATCTCTGAAGGGCCCTGTTGTGTTAGAGCGCAGTTCTCTGTGTGATTCCTTTGGCTGAAATCCTGACTTTGAATCATCTTTTCTTCCCACTGACTTCTTATCCAGCCCATCCCCTCAGTTCAGTTCAAGAAAAACTCTAAGATTGTTTGGCCGCCTTGTGAGATGGCACAGTAAATGTGCTTAGAATGAAAATAATTCAACCAGGAAATTACCAATATTTTAGTGTGGGCCAGTTCCTTGCTCTGGTTCAGCCCTGTAAGGTCTGTCAGCCACCTGAGCATTATCTGAGGGAGGGGTTCAACAGTGGGAATGAGGGAATGACTGGAAAGGAATCGGAGAACTGCTCCAGCTGGCACTAACACCACATGATGTGTGTGCAGCCTTGCTCTGTCTTCTCTTTTATTATTATTTTGTGTGTCTTTGTATGAAATGCAGTTCTAAAAAGAATACTAGCAATACATGTATGTGTGTACACAGACATTTTTCAACATTTTATTATGCAAATATTTATGAGAATTTTATTGTAACCTCATCAAACATCCCCCAAATACTAACTATAAAATCTCTAAGTAGGTGCAAAGGTTAAACCAGTGACAGTCTGTCAGGATCTGTGCAGTCAAGGACTGTGAAGTGGCACAGTGAAGTGGTATTGGTAAAATGATTGATTGTCTTCAGTGGTAGCTTGGAAACTTTGAGGTCATCCTGGAATACACACTGGAATACTTTCACACACTGGAATACTTTCCTTCAATCACCCTGATGTAAAGATAGTCCTTTGCAAATTGTAGTAATAGAGGAGATTTATAATATGGGAACACATCATCTAGTTCTCATGAAATCTGTTTTCCAGTCAGTGACTATAGATGTATAATTTTGAAGTATTACAGATTACCACAGGAAATTGAGGCTGGAACTAGTATTTGAGCAATATAATAATAAAACCCTCAAAACCTCTAAAAGAGCTTAAAAAGGAAAAAAAGAAAAGAAATGGCATTTTATGAAGCAGCAGAGTTCCATCTGTGTCAGAATCGATGAGAGACTGTAAAGGAATCATGTCAGAATGATTCAGTGAGTCTGATACCCAGTTCTGAGCCCCTCAGTTCAGAAAGGATATTGAGGTGCTGGAGCGAGTCCAGAGAAGAGCAACAAGGCTGGTGAAGGGACTGGAGCACAAGCCCTATGGGGAGAGGCTGAGGAAGCTGAGGGTGTTTAGCCTGGAGAAGAGGAGGCTCAGAGGTGACCTCATCACTGTCTAGAACTACCTGAAGGGAAGTTCTAGCCAGGTGGGGGTTGGTCTCTTCTCCCAGGCACTCAGCAATAGGACAAGGGGGCACGGGCTCAAGCTCTGCCAGGGGAAATTTAAGTTGGAGATCAGAAAAAAATTCTTTTCAGAGAGAGTAATTAGGCATTGGAATGGGCTGCCCAGAGAGGGGGTGGATTCCCCATCCCTAGAGATTTTTAAATGCAGATTGGACGTGGCGCTGAGTGCCATGATCTGGTAAAGGGACTGGAGTTGGACCAAGGGTTGGACTCAATGATCTTGGAGGTCTTTTCCAACCCAATCGATTCTATGATTTGTCTGTGGCTGAAATTAACTGGTAGGACATTTCATCATGTATCTTAATACAGACTTTTAAGTATTGATACATTGATTGAAATAAAACCATGATATTATTTGAGGTTTTATTCCTGGTTTGTAGTGCTGAGAATCAGGCAAACTGGAAGTTAAACTGAACATGTTAAAATTACTTGCAGTACACAGACTTATGAAAATACATTAAATTAACTTCTGAGTCTCTATATAGGTTAAAAAACTTTGGATTTGCTTAAGCTGTAAAGCATGGAGTGTTGTTTACGTTGTTCACTCCAAACTGCTTTAGCACAGTGTATGTTTGAGTGTATATATATATATGTATATATGAAATACAAATCTAGTACATGCCTAATGGAATTATCATATAGATGGCATATGCAGTAAACTTTTTTATTTAATTTCTATAGTTCTGGAAAAGCTACTAATATTTCAAATGCCAATAATGTAGGATGGCTGTATTCAAGGGACAGAGTAGTTGTGCATGTTTAGATATTTAGAGATAAGTTAGGCAGAATAAGTGTAAGTATCATGGAATTCTGCAGGGAGAAAAATTTACCAGCATTCTTGAGAATTACTGAGCAGTCTCTATTACACAGCCACAGTGAAACAGACTGCTCACAAAATGTTGTTGTACTGCATTTTTTTCATTCTTCAGCATAAAAGGAGTTCAGAGTGTTAAAATCAGGGCTTTTTTGACTGTTCTGGTAACTTGCAAAGCACCTTGATCTGTTAGAACCTTTTAGAGGAATCTTTATTGTAATCCTCTCTAGAGTTCCATCAGTGCTCCTGAAGACACACATAGACAAGCAGGTTTGCCAAATCCTGTGGTGAAATATTCCTGCTTTTTAATCGGATCATAAGACCTGCCTGTGGGTTTTGGTGGGTTTGGGGGTTGCTTTTTTGTTTTCCTTCTGGTTTTTGATACTGTTGTTGCTGATTTCAAAGTTTGCCTCTTAATTTTGAAAGTCTAAGCTGAACAAAAATCCAGAAAACTTGAAGTTTGTAGGACCTTTTAAAAGTTTTAAAGGGTTCTCATAACAAGGGCGGTAAGAATTCTGAACTATTAATTTTTAAATTTAGGTTGGGTTTTAGTTTGAGGACTTTTCATGCCATGTATTGCTGGAAGACCCATGATCTTCATTAAATCTGAGCATGTGCGCTGTTTAGATAGAAGTTCAGTTGAACTGTGCTGCTCCAAGTGCTTCAAGTATGTGAGAAAGGATTCTATCCTGTACTTTCTCTCATAAAATGATGGTATTTATTTTTTCCATTTATCCAATTATGATTATACAAACCATAATTGCATGATTTTTCTTTTATGTTGTTTTTGCTTCTTTGCATTTAGAATTTCTGAACCTGAATTATTGCCTTTCCCCCATAAGTTTGCTATTATGTATATATTAGACATTTCATAGAATGTCTGTGGTAGAAAATAAAAACTTTGGTTTTGGGCTCAACTCCTTTGACTATGACTTTTTTTTAATCACATGCAATGTGAAAAATTGGTGTTATCACTTACTTTGCCTCTTGTAGGAACTACATTCTTAAGTAGTCTTGGAAACCTATTAACTTCTGATTTTACTTATTAATTGGTAAAAACTAATTTATGCAAATTAATTGGAAGTGAATTTCCTAAGTTTTAAGAAATTACAGCTGTATTTCAAAGACTTATGTGTTATTCTACAAGATGGATATTTACTTGTTATATTTAGACCTTATGAGCAGAGTACTCCATTAATATTTTTCAAGTATGTTTTCCTATTGACATTCATCATTCTTGCAAGACTACAGTTTGTTTCACGCTGTTCTTTGGAATCAAACTGCAGTCAGTTGTAACAATAAGTCCTAAAAATGGAGAAAGATGTTTATTTTGTATCAGCTAATGAGAGTAGATTTCTGTTAGTGGATCAGTAGAGGCTTCGTTAACATGAGTGTGTAAATTTTTGATTATTTATCACTGTTATGCTGCGAAATAACTCTATGGGGGAAAAGTATTCTTACATTGTATAATACCTCTGCTTTTAGGATACTCTGATAGATGAAGGCACATGTAGTGCTTAGTAAGCCTTAAAAACATGTTTGGCCTAATGTGACTGCCCTGCTTGTATTTCAGGGAAATTATCGATTCATTGCATGTTTGTTGGCAATCACCAGCGGTTGGTAAGCAGTCATTTGATGTTTGTTTTTAATCATAACAGGAATTTCCATTTTTCACCCTGACGACCTTCCCACCAGGCTTTCTTGTCCACGTTGGTGGTGTTGTCAGTGCACGGTCTGTGAAGCTTCTGGATCGCATCCACAATCCTGGTATGTTAACACAAGAATGACTTCCTTGCACAAGGCCTGTCATAATGATCTCCTAATCTTTAGAATATATCAGCATTTGGATAGATACAAATCTATTCATTCTAACAATGTATATTAAAAGCAGTATTTTTCAGACAGTCATTTGAGCTTGAAAAATTAGTTACTCAGAGGATATGTTTTTAGTGAGAAGCATCTCAGCAAGTTAAAGAAATAATAAAGTACTTTGAACCAGTAACTTTGCACTGAAAACTCTTTGAATTATTGAGGGCTTAATTAATTTCTACCATGTTGTGGAATTAAAACTTGATGCAAATTTTCCATTCAAATACAAATGAGATGAAATGCTTGATCCTAACTGTGAATGTTTTCTAATTTTCAGCTCCTTGCAATCCTTAAGGACTAACCACTACAATTTAGTTCAATACGTGATTTTTAACCTCTTCTGATAAAACCTTTGCAGCTTTGTTTCTGTTCTTAAAAACCCTATACTGAACAGTACTTTAAGATTTTTATTTAATATTTACCTGGGAACCCCAGTATTAGAGCATGTGTATTTTGCATGTTCTAGTTTTAATGTTAGAATTAAGTGACTTTGACTGAAGACTTTGTTGGTTTCGTCACTGAGACAAGACAAGTACTCTGTAAAAAGTTGGAATGCACTTCAAAATGCAGAGGAGAGTAAAAATAGCACCTGTAGTGGTTTTGCATGCGCTAGTCAGAAGTAATAAAGCAAAATTTGTGCAAATGCATCTTTAAAAGCAATTACAAAAAATCATCTTCTTTTCTTTCTTCTTTCTGTGGCTCAAGGCAAGCAATTCTCCAAGAAGGTAGATTGTTGCTGATCTAAAGAGTCAATAAACTGGCAACATGAAATAAATTTTGAATGAAGCACTCCTACTTTAAGGGATTTTTTTAAAGCATCTGCCAACACAGTATTGTTCTTTTTTTCCTATTCTTAAGATTTATTTAGACAGTGAACAGAAGATGAAAAGAAATGCCAAAGTATAATTTATGTGTGAGTCTTCCCTTTCTTTGCCACACAGTTATTTTAGTGTGCTGAATTTTCAACAAATTTCTGATACAGGTCTCTTACATGTAAAATTTACCATGTGACAAATTTATTTTAAGACAAAATGGGAAAAAAATCAGTTTTGCTCAGAAGTTTTAAAACCTAATCTCTTGCATTATGGACTCCTTTATTTTTACCAACTGATTGAAAGCAGGATAAGAAATCAGATAGAGATGCATGTTTGCACAGCTGCAGTGTTTTTGTGGGACTTGAAGATTGCTCCTGACAAGTGAATGTAAAATGCTTGATACTTGGAACTCAGGATATTGCAAGAGGGGGAGTGAAGGCACATGGCTACGGGAGGGAAGGTGAAGTGGAAAAAAAATCTGATACGATCATGAAGCATTTGAGTCATATAAGTCTGTAAAATATTAAAGGAAGAAAATAAACTGGCAAATGACTAAAAATGCAGAAGAGGAAAAAACATTTGAAGGTGGATTGAGAACTTATAAGACAAGAATTTCTGTATAATGTATCCTTTGGTCACCCTAGTGCTAGATTGCTGTAGCATGCTCCTTTTTTTCCCTTTCTATTTCAGCCTCTTATTAACTCTGCTGTCTGTGTCTTTCCAGTTCCTGTGGAGTGGTGTTGTCAATTGTGTTCTTGTTGGTAGTTTTTTTTCACTGTTCTGCTCCTATAACTGATCTACTAATTTGCTGTTTTGAACTCAGCCTTTGTCGGAATTATGGGTAACACAAGATCATACAAACTGCTAGACTGGAATAGTTTCAATTCAGGTATTTTACTAGTCATTCAGTACTACATATGCTGACAGAAATTATGGCAGCTCAGTGAAGTTCTTAGAAATGCTGTAGAATATTTAGATTAACGCTTCAAAATTTAAGTCTGCTTAATCATCAAATGCCTAAATGTCATGTTTTAATGTTGTTAAAAACTTTGTTTAAAATTACAAACCATTGTTTTAGTATTAACTAGTATTGCTAAGAGTAATTTAATATCGATCTGGAAAGCTGAATGTTCAGATATTTATTTTGTAGTAGCTTTCAGCTCAGCATCCATGAAGGAATTAATTTAGGGAAAGAGAGTGGGTTCTTATACAGTTGGGATCATGTCAGGTTTGATTCTCCCCACCCTTGTTTGGTTTTCTTAATTTAGTGGGGACTTTTTGTTTTATCAGTTTGATTTAAGGGCAACTGTTGGTTAGTTTTGTTTTGTTTTGCATGAGCTTGCACTTTCTTCAACAATGGCTGTACTTCTGTTAACTTCAGGAAGTTGATGAATGTGTCTGTTCAAAATAATAGATGTGAAAAATTGCCCAAGAACTGTCTAAGGAGAAGGGTACCATGTAGTCCAGGATTTGTTGGTTCATAAATCTTCTATTGTAAAATGCATTCAGCTTACAGGAATTACAGCATAAGTATTGAAACACTCCAATACCTAACTTGGAAAAAGCCCCGATATTTTATTTTTTATGCAATTTTAGGGATCAAAGTGTATCCAGCTGCAGAAAGAATAGGTGGGTTGAGGATGCAGCTTACTTGAAACCTACATAGAGTGTTGGCATGTAAGGGGAAGAAATAAAGACTTTTCCCCTTTACCCTTTTCCTCTGGAAAGGGAACATGCTTTGGAAGACAGGCAGGTGTCACTTCTCTACAAATAACATCCAAGTCAATAGACCTTGGGCAAATTCAGCGTTTTAAAAGCTGGCAAAGGTACAAAGCAGACCTCTGAGGACTTGTTTACCCTGGAAACAAACTTTCCTTTTTGCTACTCCATTGTTGCAATGTAGCTCATGTCATGCTCTAAAGTTCAGATGAAATTTTCTATACATTTTTCATTTTACAAGTAGTTCAGTAATAAGTAGAGCCTAAAACTATTGGCTCATTTTTGTGTCCTTGTTTCTTGCCACAGTAAGCATTCTGTAATGTTATAATTATGACCTTTTCTGATTTTGTTGGTTTTCTTTGCTTGTTCTCAAGTGATATTCTTTTAAAATTAACTTTCAGTATGAAATTATCAAATTCTCAAATCTATTACTGGTGTAATCCAAGGTGTTAAAAATGTGTCAAAATTTTTCATCTTGTATGCTACCTTGAAAGGCTTGAACTAATTATTGCTTCTTCCAGATCATGTTTAGCAGGATGTTACCATAAAAGAATTTTATTAAAATAAAGGAGTAAATTTCTTATATACAGACACAAAACATGCCTTGAGCTGGGCTAGAAGGTGATCCATAATGTAAGCCTAGGAAGCTGAGGAAGCTGTGAATTTATTTCTTGACAGAATATCAAAATTGTAGTCTAATTTTTTTTAGAAATTGCAGGGAAAAAGAAGGCATATATATTTGTATATATTCATGCATTTTATACCCAGGACTGCTTGTTACCTAAAAATACTGGAGTAGAGAGATCTAAACCAGTCATTGTAGGCTTAAGACCTTGCTGAGAACTGTATGAGACACTGAGAAAAGTGTTCCTGTTGCCCTGATGGGTGTCAGTAGGTCTGTAGCAAGAGCTGATTAATCCTACTGGTTAGGGACTGAGGAATATGTACACTCACATTCCTGGGAGCCTGTTCTGTTAAAGTGCTGCATGTGCTGCTGGACAGAGAGGAAAGGAGGAAGAGAGTAAATCAGTCATTAGAGATGATGTGTGATGGATAATGCAGTTGCTGCCCTAGGCTGGAATAATGATTATGCTGTGCAGATCTGTTATTGAGAAAACAAAGAGTACTTTTCATTCATCTCCCCACCTTCTAGAGCTTTACTGCTAAGACTCTGTCATTACTGGCTAATTCTTGGCCCTAGAGGAGAGCAGGGAGTTACACAGTGTGCTGGTTTAAAGGTAAATCAGCAGGAGAAATGGACCCACCACAAGAGAGATTATAAGTCAGAATTACAATTTAATGAAAAATATTACAATAAGTACACTGACACAAAGAGAAATTGCTTTCAACTCACAAAATCCAGCAGTATAACCCAGTATTCCAGGGCACAAACCCAAAGGGATTTGGTAGCCCTTGTGCTGAGACCCACATGGTTTCTCTGAGTCCAAAGAAAAAGGAAGTGAAGAACCTGTTGGTGCAGGTAATGGGTGTAGTCTGGTCAAGAGTAATGGTCTCCTCCTGACGAGGTTCTGGTCCTCCTCTGGATCCAACAAGTGATTCCCAAGGTCTTCTTACCCCCCTGCTTATGTACCCTCAGGGAGCACCCAGTTCCTGCCCCAGGGCGGGGACTCACACAATGGGTGATTAACTCTGGAGCCTTGGGGGATCCCTGAACTGTTGATGGCCCATTAGCAGCCATGCCCCCTCAGGCTGGGTGTGAAGGTGATAATAACTCCCTGGGCAGCTGCTGCTAATGGCCCATTGTCCTTGGGAAATGAATAGAGGGAGTAGAATACACAGCTTTGATCATCCCACACACAGTGATAACTGGTTCCACCTGCTGAACTAGGACACACAGCTTAGGGAAATCAGTGCTGCATCTTTATATTACATGTGAGCAAGAATGTAATCACAGCCATAAGTGGGCTAAAATTATTTTCCTTTTCGAAGATGTTCAGACTTCATTTCAACTTGTTTAGTAACCTGTGTAGCATGGAAGGATATTGTTTGGGGTTTTTTTGCAAATGGCAAGGAGATTGGTTTAATTGTGTGTAAGGTACAAGACGACCATCTGAAAAGTTAGAAATTTGAAGATGCTTGAAAATCAGACATGGAAGCAAAGACCGACTATTTCATGAATGGAAAAGAAGCCATTTAAAATCTGGAAATTGCATATAGTTCATGACAGAGTTGTCTAACTGTTTGTAACACACAAAAAGGTGAATATCGTAGGAAAGAGGGCACATAATACAGTGGAAGATAGACACAGGTGGCTGTCTTTGAAAAAGAATGTTAAGGATGTACTATAAATATAAAACCTCCAAAGGGGTTCTGGATCCAGAAGACTGGACCTTTGTTAAAGTTTGCTCTGAGCTTACATACAGAGGAGAAAGGTTCCTTAGGCAGTGCAAAACCTTGTTGAATAGAGGCTGCTTTTCTATGGGGCTGTTTGTAGCACCAACATATACAGTGTTCTCACAGAGTTACATTTGAAACTCCTCATTCAGGAAGCTGCTCCACCAGTGCTGCTTCAGCTCCAGTACTCAGAAACATAGAAGGATAAAAGATTGTTAATGAAATTCCTAAGCATCTCCTGAACTCCTTGTGTGATAGCCAGTCTTGCTATTGCAGTGTGAAATTCTCCAGAGCTAGTTTTGTATATGAGGAGATGCAAGAGAAAAGCTGAACTGTGCTTTGATTCTGTAACTGAACATTTTCCTTTCACAGAAATAGAAACATCAGTGAATGTGCAAATTACACTTTATGCTGGTCTCTGGGGTGTAAGTGTGGCTGATTTGTGAGAACAGTAGAAAATGTCAGAATGTTTGTTAGTGTCTGATGGGGTATCCTTCAGAAATAGAAGGAAAAATTAACATTTTAAGCTTGACCTTTTGTCTTTTCAGGGAGAATTTCCAGGGTGAAATCTTGTCCACCAGTGTGTATTGATGTGACAATGGGAGGATAAGGCAGTGTTCAGAGGCTTTTCCTGAGCAGAGCAAGGGGATTTTCAGTAATAATTTACTCGAGTTTTCTGCAGCCTTTCCAGAGCAGTGAATATTACTAAGGAATTTTTATGGTTCATAAGAATGGCATTTGGAAATTCTTTCTTGAAGCAGATACACCCTTGTATGTTCATGCAATAATTTTGCTTGGGATTGTTACATTAATTTTTTTGAGAGTTTCAGTAGATATTTGTATAACTGAACAAAGGGTGATCGCTGTCAGTGAGCATAGAATATTATTCACATGTTCTGTTAGACATTTATAAATTAATAAACTTGGCATTTAAAATATTTGTTTAGAATTCTTTACCTACCTCTAACTAATGCTATTTAATCTGTTCATGTTGATTTAAAACTCTCTCTGAAATCTGGCTAATGGTGTGAAAGCCAAGCTAGACTTTTCCATGCTCAAATGCTCAAAAAAAGCTGTTGCTTACTGCACAACTGCATTTTGTCTTTGAATTGATAGTGCATAAGAGACAGAATCTTGGTCTTGCAGAAAATTGTTGTTCTTGCGTATAACTGTTCCTAATTTTAAAATATGGGGCTTGACTGAAACTATTCCCATGATACAATTTCCTTCATGGATTACAATGAACCTTTTTCAATTGTTTGATGTTTCATTCTGTGATTGCAAACATACATTTGTAGAATTTCTTGCCTCGCTCAAAATACATTATTGTTAGAAGAAAACCAGAATGATTCTGGTTGAAAGGGCACCTTCCCAACTGCTATTTAAATACGGGTAAACTTGTTCTTGTAAAATGCCTATGGACAGTATTGTAGGAAAATATACAGATAGATAACACAAGTTCTGACTTACTGTAACAGGATTACAGAAATAACTCTGATAAATGTTAATGGATAAGATCATAATCTGAGCTGTATTAGGTACATGAGATTTTCTAAGTGCACAGACTGAAGTTCCTTGATATGTCATGATTCTTACAAAGAAATACCATAGTTGTGGCTTGGTTTTTGTTTTCTGGTTCAGTTTGTACTTGGACTTTTTTAGACAGTACAATTTGTCTTTTACCTTTTGCCCTAATATTTTCACTGTTTTTTGTAAGTTGTGAGGTTTTGGTCTTTCTCAGCGCAGTCTCACTGAGATCCTGAACTACTCCAAAAGGCACTGTAGGAAAGGCTTGGACTTGGAAGTTAA
Source organism: Pithys albifrons albifrons (assembly GCF_047495875.1). Taxonomy (NCBI): domain Eukaryota; kingdom Metazoa; phylum Chordata; class Aves; order Passeriformes; family Thamnophilidae; genus Pithys; species Pithys albifrons. Next base: position 33,306,945 of record NC_092460.1, on the reverse strand, counting down.
GAGAGGTCTTTCTGACTAGTTTGTCTTAAAATAAACAGTTGTGAATATATAGAAATAATGCAGATATTCTAAACAAGGAATAGGAAATTCAGAGACAGTATCACTTCATGCCAGATAAGGCCATCCCATTTCTGCAGTTATAAAATAGATTAAATGTGGTTTAGAAAGACCTGTCTTGTTACAGCATAGTGTGCCCAGCATTGGGTAATAACCCCTTTGTTGTGGTAATTTGAAGCGTTCTTTGAAGGTTGCTCATGTTTTGAAATAGGTTGTATTTATTGTGCCATGATGACAAAGCAACAGAGACTAAAAATAGAATAAGTAGCTTTTTTATTACCCAATGAAGATTTCGCTAGTCTAGGATGAAAGACTAACTGAAATAAGAAGTAAAAGCTGGAGTGACAAAAGTACATATTTAGGCCTGGAGCTGATTTACCAGAGGTAAATTTATTTCCTATATTTAACGTTTTGTTGTCTCTGGGCAGTATTTTGAGCTTTTATAATTCTAAGAAAGTATGATGACACTGACAATATAAAGTTTTTCAGGAATATATGGCTAAGAGAGTTGGATTATTGGAAGTTAAGATAGGATTCCAAAAGCCAAACCTTGAAGTGGGATTTTTATAATTCCCTTTTATGAGTGAGATAGGTAAAAACTTCTCCTGATCCATTTTAAAACCTAATGGATGTATAATTCCAAATGTTTCTGAGTTAAATACATGCACCTGTGTCAGAGATACAGAAGCTATAGAGATTCTGTTAATTCACAGAATCACAGACTGTTCTGAATTGGAAGGGACCCACAAGGATCATCGAGTCCAACTCTTAAGTCAGTGGCCCACATAGGGGATTGAACCCATGACCTTGGCATTATTACAACCAAGTTTTAACCAACTGAGCTAATATTTCTCTTTCATACTTAGAGAATCTTTTTTATTTTATTTTTGAAAGAAAATCCAGAGTACTCTCTAGCCTCCTAGCAGTGATGTAAGTGTTTTCATGGAATTCAGAATATTTTTTTGGTGGAAATGTTCTAAGAGGAACACCTCACTGTTTCTCCATCATGGGATGTATCTTGGGATTAAAGCTAACACTGTTCAATAGTGAGTTGCCACTTAAAGGAATGATGGATGAAATTTCTGTATGATTTCTGCCATGTACTCTTAGTCTTCTGGTGGTCATGCTAGTGATTTGACCTGACTGACCCAATAGAAAACTGCCCTGCAAATGAATGTGTTTAGTGACGCAGGTAAAAAACCTCATATCTCTATAAATAAATGAAATGTGGGTGCAGTTTTAATCCTGAGTGTTCTTCAAATTGTTTCTTCAGTAATTGAAGAATTTCTTCAATTGACAGCAAGCATCCAGACATAAACTTGCTTTTGTTTTTTTGCTTATTCAGCAGTTTGGGCTTGAGAAATGAGATCTGTGCTCTCTGATTTCATTTGGCAGAAAAGCACTGATTATCAATATTCTTCTGCAGGCTGGATGCTTTAATTGTAGTTTAAGCTTTGTAGGAGTGAGTGTACATGTTCTCTCTGGTGTGGTTGCACTGTTGGCTGCTGGTTTAGGGTACCTTAGTTTTCACTTGATATATCCAAGTAATCTACTTCCTTCACTTTCTGTATCATAAGCTATGTTTTCATTTTCACATCTTTTAGTCCTAAAGATGAATATAGGGAGCAATTTTTAAAATAAGGATGCAGTGACTTGGCAACTTTTTAAAATGTTTTAGGTTAATCTGTTGTAGGTTTAGTTATTTGCTCCCTGAGTTTTGTGTTTAAACTTTACAGACAAGAGGATTAGTCTTTTCATACACTTAATGGTTAAATATTTTAGAAAATTGATAATGTCAGTGCTTATAGGAAGACCAGAAAGAATGAAAGAGAACTTCAGGTTCCAGGGAAGGGTAAACTTGTAAACCTAACAAAGATATCTAAGAAAAACCCAACCAACCAAACTTAGGAAAAACCCCTACACTTCTTTATGTATATGCAGATAAGTAGGTTTGAATTAGGAGGATACAAAAGTAAGGCAATATGAAAGGTGTGGACAGTGGCTTTGCCCGATGACTCAGATTGAATCTGAAATAATATTATTGGGGTCTCCATTGCCATTTTTGAGATAACAGAACAATGAGTCACTTATAGATTGTGAAAACTTTTATAGTATGATTTTCCTCCTTGTTTCAGCATGTTACATTATAAATGTAGATATTTACTAAATTTTACAATGTATAATAAGTTGAAATGAATCATATAGTTCCTGCTTCAGAGTAATAGCCTCAGGATGTCTAGGGATTCAGCTTTAATGCAGTAACTTGAGTATGAACTGTGTAATCAAGAGACCATTACTAATTTATAATCAGTTTTTAAAAACCTATATGGACCTGGCTTAATGCAGGTTCTGGCTAAATCTTGAAAGACCCTGTACTATTGAACCTCTAGGAAATAACTTGAGAAAGGTGTTGCTTCTTATGAACCAGAAAGTATTGATAGTTTCTAGGGTCATCTCCAGGTGAAAAATTTGAACAGGGTATTGTGCTATCAACAGTACCACTCATGGAAGTCAACCTTGTATTTTGAAGGAGATAAGTGACTTGGTGGTGGACAGAGCTGGCTCAAGGAACATTTAGGGCACAAGTACAGTGCTGTTTGTATCTCCTAAAACTGCTGAATGAGCTCGGAAGGTTTCAGTTGGAGAAGGTTTTAGTTGGCACGATTTTTATAGAACGTTGTACTGTTAAAAACATTGTTTCTCAAGTCCTCAACTCTGAAAACAGTGTGCTTTGCTTCCACTGTGTTATAAACATCATGCCAATTTTGAAACGTTAATAGTAATAGGTTGAATATTCAGTCCTTGGTTCCCAACAAAAGGCACATAATAGCAGTGTAATTTCTTGCAAACTTTTCTGCTTAAAGTTGTAGATAAACCTTGCTATAAACTACTCAGTAGATTTGCTAGAAAAGCTTGTGATTGAGTGCTCTGTATGCTTGCCTTTTTGCTTCCACCTAGAATCCAGGGCCATTACTTTCTGTAACCATTTCAGTGAGCTGCCATAGTTTTCAGTCTGTACTGTCACCTGATCCAAGCATGCGCCAAAATACCCACCGTTTCTGGCTACTGTCTGCTGAATCTGCTTTGCAAACCCTTAGTTCTTTAAGCTTTTGCCTTAGCAAAAAACGAACAGGCACTCCAAAGGAGTGTGCTGGACACATGCCATCCTGCTTCCCTAACTCCTCTAATTGTTTATGTAAATCCTTAGCTTTACTAAACTTGTAAATGCTACAACAGCATCCCCATGTGAAATCGTGTGGCTCATGTGTCAAAAAAGGCTGCTTGTGAAAATATTTGTCAGAAGAATATGAATGCTACACATTGCACTGCATTCAGTGTTTTGTATCAACTTATGATTGCAATGTCATGGTGTTTGATTTTAATTGTAGTCAATAATTTTGTGTTTTAATATGCAAAGGTAAGTTCATGTAAACTGTGAATGTACAGTATTTATATATAAACATAACGGTTTGTATTTTTGGCCTCTTTCTGGAACTAAAAAAAAAATTGTCCTACACAGAGGTCCAAATCTTCTTTACAAACACTTGTTTATGCATGACTCCTAGAGAAACATTTGATCTTCTGCAGTAATAAATTGCTGAATTTTTTTGAAATATATTGGACGTGATCCTGAAAATTGTTCTTACCTCTTAATGAGAATGAAAATGCTCCATTATATTACTGTAGTTAATACAAGTTTTGTTACTACTGAGGTTGAAGAGATTCTCAGAATAAAAGGTTAAAATGTTGCTTTCACAAGACAAAGTGTTGAGCAACCTCACAACAGTATGTGTTTTCCATTATGGTAAGGCTTTCCTGTACATAAGTAAGGTGAAAAAATTGCTAGCTCTCTTAATAAGTTGTTCCAAAACTTTAATAGTTTAAGCTATAAATGTTTGTGTAGGAAAACTGAATGTTTGCATAGGGTTTGGGACCCGTCACTATTTCTATCTTTTCTGTTCCACTTAAGCATGCCTGTTTCCTTTCAACACTTCATTCCATTTCACTTTTCCCTGTGGCTATATCATACTTTTTCAATGTCATCTCTGCTGTAGTCATGTCTTTATTTCACAGCACTTTCTCTGTTCGTCCTCAGTCACTTCACCTGTTGCTCACTCTCAAATCCTCACCATGACTTCAGATTTTCTGGTACTCTTTGTCATAGAAAGGTCATTGGTGACAAATAGGAGCAGTTTTTGCCACATGGTACCTAAAGGTGTAAAAAGTTATGGTTTAGAAAATTGGTTTTTTGTCTAGAAAAAGGGTGTTTCTCATTTGCAGGTGTTTTTCTGTGAAGTACAAAAGTTGGTGTGGCTGTTCAGTCAGTGTTTATAACCAGCTGCCTGTGATCAAGTCCACTGAGCAAGAATTGTTCTGCATGGTCAGAGAACCACTTTTCCTACTACTTACGCTTTTATGTTAGAGAGAGAAGCACATTGCTTATCAAAGCAATCTTCCAGTCTGTGACTGGAGGGGGAAGGAGGAATTGCTCCCAATATCTTTGTCCTTTCCACCAAAGAGATAAGATTTGCAGAATGTGTTTGTGGTCTCACCACCCATACAGCTCTGCATTTTGTCAGATGTAGCTTTTGCCATATAATCCATTTTCTAAGTTGCTCTGTTCAGCCACCACTACCTAGTGGCAGCAGGAACATTTTGCTTCCCACTTAGGGTACCACAAATGCTTCTCAGAGCTGAGATTGGGAGCTCCAACCCTGAGATTTGATGGGTTATTTCTGTGTGATTCTCAGTTTTGAAAGCTGGAGCATGAGCCCTTGCCAGCAGATGTTTCAGCCATCTGAGTCAGGATTACTGAGTATCATCTCAGCATTTGATGTTCCCAGTCAGTGAAAGGCTTTAGACAGTGTTTTTGCATTGAGAGAGTGAAGTGCAGCGTCTGGAGATTCTACTAGAAATGCACTGAAACCTGCTAAAGTGAACTCTGATATAATGAAACATCATTGATACAGTTCATGGAAATCCTTTGTTTTGTGTCTTAATGTGTATATTTTTGTCAATTGCAGAGAACATGCCTAAGAACTCTCACTGTAGGGTTTTTTTTTCTGTTCAGCATTCATTTCTTAAAGGTTGGATAAGCTTCAGTCTGAGCACCCAGGCTGCTGTTAGTCAGTGTAATGCTGTGACTTACATAAGCCCTTGACATCTCAAGTTATGTGTAGTTGAATGTAAATACATACCTCTGTACTCTTCCTTTTAATTAAAAAATTATCATCAGTTTATTTTAGAAAGATGAAAGCCTATTTGTAAGTGCCAACTTGAGGTAAATTCATGAATGAGCACATCTTGCCGTATGATATTTTTGTTTCAGTAAATTTCAAATTATGTGTATATCTACATCTTTCATTTTTGTTTGTCATGTTGTCAGAGAAGGTAGTGTATGATATGGGGTTATCATACACTATGTTGATAAATATTCCTGATAGTACAAAATTGGTTCCCAATGAATCTCAGGTTTTGACCTTGATATTGTAAATTATGACTCAGCAAGGAGATCTCAATGACTGGAAGTTTGTACCTGTGCAAAATTCAGTTAATTTCAGAGAAACTGTATAAAATTCCTCTACTCAGCAACTGAGTAGCAACTGAGTGCCTATTGCTTGTTAATGGTTTCCCCCCTTATGTATCCAATTAACATACAGTTTTCAGCTAAATTCATTGGTACAGGTAAGCAATTTTGGTAGAAGAAACAGGTGACAAACTCTAATTGTAAATGTCAATATTTGTTGACTTCATATGTAAAAACCTCGTGAAACAAAAGCTTTAGTTCTGGAAACTAGTTGCTGAGCAGTTAAAATAAATGCATTGCATAAACTTATTCTAGCAGCACTTTCTTTTTAAATATTTTTCATGTAGTACTCAAGAAAAGCAGGCAGGATACATTTAACATAAAACCTCAAGGACAAATAAAGGTAATTAGAATCCATTGGCAGGGACAGAAGAAGGTGCAGTTACCAGGATACTGAAGCAAAAAAGCACCAACAAATACCTGGTCAATATATATCTTGTATTTCTTAAGGTTGTAAGTACAGGATTAGTTTCAAATCCCTGTGGCTTCTCAAAGTTAGAAGTGCCACAGAACTAACTGACTGATTAGTGATACAGTCTTGAACAAGCACTTTTAAAATCTGGTTAACAGAGAGAGAACTGCTTGCAATAGGTAAAACTTTTGAGACTATTTCAAAAACATCAAGTGTATAACAAAGTAAAATATTATTTTACTACTACAAATACTATTTTATTACTACTGGTAGTTTTTCAGTATTACAGAATATCTGTGATACTTTGTTACAAGTTGTAGGTTGTTGGAAACTGACAGTGTGGTCTTAAAGGAGGGAGAGTTTGGAACAGTATCTACAGTATTTTGGTGTTGTCCAACTTTCCAGAACCTTCAGAACAAAGACATAAATGAAAAAGCCCTGTCAGTGTTTGCTTGAAGTGTGATAGCTAAGAAATAAAGTGTCCAGGTACAACAAAACACCTGAATATGAAAAATTGACTTTTCAGATTAATTGCATGAAGCTTTATGTTGACATTGTGCAGAATAGTGAACTGATTTATACTTTGTCTTTCAGATGAACCAGAGACACGAGATGCATGGTGGGCAGAAATCAGACAAGAAATAAAATCCCATGCCAAGGCATTGGGTTGTCACGCTGTAGTGGGCTACAGTGAATCAACTAGCATTTGGTAAATCATGATGATGATTTGATTTTCAAAATGCAACAGAAAATTTGATTTCTTCATCAGTGGTTTAAAAATTAACTATTTCAGCACAGTTGTTGGTACTGTCCAGTATACCTACTGTACTATGCTATACCTATTTAGTATACCTACTTCAGAGAGTTTTAAGTGACTTTCTGAGATTTCAGGATTAGGTTTTTCTTTTGTTAAACGTTTAATTTGTGGGTCTTATGTTTTTTTCTTATGAATATGACAATTTTTTTTATTTAAAGCCTATGTATTTGCTTTTGTATTAACAATGTTAATTTATGAAATTTCCTAAACCTAATCCACCTAAATAATTAAGACTGTTCCCAAAAGTATACTTATTTAAGTTTCATTATTGGATAACAACTGGCAGACCAGTACTTAAATGGCAAACTTCAAATTTAAGGCACAAGTTCTTTGCTAGAAGTGCATCAATTGTAAGTTAAAGGAGAATATGCTGCCTGATAGATACAGAATACTTTAGGTGTAAATGTTCTGTATTTCTTTCTGGGAAATGTGTGTTGTTATTTTTGTCCTTCAGACCTACAGTAATGTTTAACATACTAAACTGCAGTTCTGCAGTGGTCTTTGTGAGGTTGAATTCCTCAGCCCTGCATCCTATTCAGGCCTAAACTCCATTGTCTTGCTGTGTTTCCTTTGGCTAAGAAAAATTACAATCTTGTGTATTTTGGTGGCTTAATAACAAACTGTGTGAGAAGCTTGGAATTTGATTTCTCTAAGCAATTGTCCTTCTCTCTGACTCCTGGAGACACTAAATAATACTCTCCTCCTAGCTCTGGACAGTAACCTGTGAAAGGCTGCTGAGGCCAATATATGTGATAGTATAAAACAAATGTTCAGGTTTTGTTTTGAATTGCTTTATGAAAGGAACAAGCAAATTCAGACATCTGAATTTTTTCTGTGAAGTTGATTTTGCCTAAATACTCTAAAGTAAAAGCACTTAAAAATTTGCTTTTTTCAAGAGAGGAGTTGGAACAAGAAGTTTCTTTTTGCCTTGCAATTGATAAGTTGAAGAAAGAAATACACAAGGGCACAGCATCTGTCTGAAAGCCACATTGATTTCTTCACATCTGTGGCTCTTTCACATGTATTGCTTCACTGCTGGTAGAAAGAAACACAGCTACCAAATATATTCATGTTTCACAAAACTTGAAAACAATTTTTGGGAGTCAAGTGCATTTAGAGTAGAAAAAGAAAAGAGCTTTACAGACAAGGCATAGTTTGTATTGCTTACATTGTCTTGTCTGGTTATGTCCTGTCTTAAAGTGGTATTTTAAAGACGATATTTACCTCAGAATTACTCCATCACTGAAGAATGAACTTGCACAGAAATTAAAAATTTATTCCTTTGGCTGTCAGTCTCATTGTAAAAAGCATGAGTATTTTGATTTTTTTTCCCCTACTTTTGCTACAGGGCAAGAATGTACAGATAGGCAATCAGCTATTGGGTTATTTCACACTTTCCTTTTTTTAAAGGAATTTAATGTGGTAGCATTTGATTATTGATAATACAGTTTCTTAGAGTTCCCATGCTTACTTGCCAGTCCATGCTTAAAGCACAAGCCTCTGTGTGTAAGTACTGGTCTGACAGACATGTATTAAAAACTATTCTGCAAAGAGAAACAACAAATTAAAAAGGCGCATGTATAATTCTAGAAAATGTGGAGAAGCTTTTCTTTGTACTTTTCTTTAATGTAATATTTTAAGTACTGGATGTTAGAGGTTTGTTTCTTATTTAACAATTTGAGAAATATTAAAAGCTCTGTGATAGTTCAAGGCTTTAACACTCCTAAGTAATAAATATAGTCAGTTGTTATATTTGCCATTATTCTAGTTGTTCATACTCAACTTTTACTGTTTTGCTTCTTCTTATCCTCCAAGAAGCACCCTTGTCAGTGTTGTGTTGTAACTTCATTTTGAAATTTGAATATTAATAAGATGATGAGGCTCTCAACTTCCATTTTACTTTGGTAAACAATTACACCTTGGGTTGTTTTTTTTATGTTTCTTTGCTTTTGTTGGCTTGCTGTATTTCTTTGTGTTGTCAACCACAGTACTGAAAACCATACTTAAAACCTGGTTAGCCTTTCTGTTATGTTCCATTATTTATAATATAGGCCAAACCTCATTGGTTGTTTCTGTTCCATTCTTCTTTATCTCTTATACAATGGTTTAAATACCAGAAGAGTTTGTGAGATTGAATGGGTAAAATTACACAAATGCACAAAACTAACAGTAATGTTGAATTCATTGAAACTTTTGTAGCAGCCTTTTAATCTAATAGCTTGAAATGAAAGCATCCCTAAGTAGCAGGAATTCACTTTGTTGTCGTTCTTTTCTCTTATAGTGAAGAGGTCTGTATTTTGTCTGCGTCTGGCACAGCAGCTGTACTGAACCCTAGGTTCCTTCAGGATGGCACCATGGAAGGCTGTTTGGAACAAAGGTTGTCATGGCAGCCTGGCTTCTTTTCCATAGGGTCAGAGAAGGGAGAGGTTGATTTTTTTCCTCAGAGCCAAGATAGTTCTTCTCTATTAGGGTAGGTTACAGTGTTACAGTGCAGGATGCGGGACCAACCACTTTACTGCTTTTCACTAACAACATCAACCACAGAAGTAATGGAACTCTGCACCAAATTAGATATTCTGTTTTTATTTCTAACAGTCTGAATAAGGTAACACGTTTGACTACTAACACAGACCATAACTCAGTTTTTTTCTTTGCTGCTCTTCAGGTACCTTTCTCAACTTTATATCACACTGTAAAAATGACAGATGTTTGATAAATTGCATAAGCCAACAGCAACTGTGGCTGTAATATGTGTATATATGCTCTCTGTATACTATTTAAGAGCTGTATGGGAGATAAAATAGCTTGGTTGTAAAAGAAAGATGGTGCCAAATTTTTACAAAATGCTTTATTTGAAGTTTAAGAACAAAACCGTGAAACTGAAGGACAAACATGAAGTTTCCCTTTGTTTCTGCTTTTGCAAATAAAATTTAAAGTATGAGTGTTGCCAAACAGTTATTTTGGGGAAAAAAATAATTAGATTAACTAATGCATATTGGTAATTTATTATGTGTTCATCAGGATAGTAAGCAAATATTTCAGGGGATTATTGTAGTTGTAAGCAAGGCTATTTATTACACTTTAGCACTTGCATTACTTTTTCCATAATAAACCAGCCAATGATGTATTACATATTATTATTTTACTTTGTTAGCAGGAGGCCATTATCTTCTGGTGTAGATAGACTTTTAAAAACTGTAGCCAGAACAAAAATACTTGCTTTTATAGTCACTATATCATGGAGAGAAAGAAATGTCATGTTCATAATATAAAGAATATTGCACTTCTATCAAAATACCTATTTTGGTGCTCCTAAAAGTCTTGGCATAGATTAGAAATGGCAGAGGAAGGTAAAACAACTGAACAGACAAAGCTAATGCTTGAGACAAAATATATTTGCCAAAGTCTTATGATAAGTAATGTTCCAAATCTGTCAGATTTGCTTAAGCACATCTTCAAAATGACTGGGAAGAATTGTTTATGTGTAACAATAAATCTGCAGTGATGCAGTTACCCTGTGCTTTCCTTGGTCATATTTTTAGTGGTCTTTCTTGGGTATTGTTTGTGGGGGAGTGGGACTAAGTGTTCTAAGTGAATAACAAGTTTTACCTAATACCTTATCTTAGGAAATAATCTTGCTAAGTTTCTTCTTACAATTTTAATATATATTTTGCTGCTTCTCAGTAGGATGGTTGGTTTGTTGTTTATATTTTTCTTATTAGGTTAATATAGGTTTTTTGACAAAATCAATGTAAAAGAGACTTTTCACTGTGTTTGGTACAGTAAATTCATTGTACAAGTGTTGTGCCATGGGCGATATTTAGAAGTTATGCCTAAAGGCAGCTCAGTAATTATTTAGGTTTATATAAATTTTTGGTCATTGAATGTACTTTTCTCAATCTCTGCATAACAAGTTTCAATGAAAGTTTTATTTATAGCATTTTAGTAGCATGCAACCTGATTTTATTCTTCTAATTCATATCATGTAATACTTATCACATTGATATATTGGAGCAGAGTAGAGCTGCAGTGGATGATTTAAGTAGGTGTCTGTAGGTGTTTATACACGTGTGCACTTACTGATCATTGTTAAAAAGATGCAGATGTTTTAAGTATGTTCTCTGTAATGTATTTTTAGGATTGAAGAAGCTTCCCCACCAGGTTGTGGATTTTGCCATATACCATATGATGAATTGAACATGCCATTCCCTGCTCACCTCACTTACTGTTACAACTGCAGGAAGCAAAAAGTTCCTGATGTCCTTTTCACCACAATTGATCTTCCAGTAGAAGCAATAGTTATTGGGAAGGGATGTCTTATTCAAGCCAGGTATCTGTCAAAATGTTTCCTCAGTAAAGTTTTGGACATCCTTGAAATAATTCCTGTTGCTAAAATCCAGTATATCATCAAACTGTATATTTTTATGTTGAATTGCTAGATATTAGGGAACAGGAGAAGGAAGAGGAGGACAGCTTTCTCCTCCAGTGCTGTGTCACCTCTGTTGAGGGACATCTGAGAACTTACCCATGTTGATAAACAGTTGCTAAACGTTCTGCATTTTTTTAATGCTAGTGAGAAATGTTATATTTTTTTCTACCTGGGTGTGAGCATTTTTGTGCTTTTCCTTGTTGTTTGGGACTGCCAATATGGTCAGATACAGCTCTTGCACTGGAAACTTAATCATCATAGAATGGTTGGGTTGGAAGGGGACCTTGAAGATCATCAAGTTCCAACTCCCTTTCTGTGGGCAGGGACACTTAATGAACTGTTTAAGTCAGTTGTGTTAATTCTGTGCTGATGTCCATAACTGAACATCATCTCTGTAGAATTGTTGGCTATGTCCAGTTTATGCTGTGGTCTTCGAATTTGGAAAAGGGAACAAGGTGATTTACAGTGGGAAAGAAGGAAGGGGCACCTGTGTACAATCTGTATGGAACAAGTCCAGAGGAGGCTCTGGATTAGAGGGATGGAGGCCCTCTCCTATCAGGAAAGGCTGAGAGAATTGGGATTGTTCAGCCTGGAGAAGAGAAGGCTTTGGGGCGATCCAGCTGTGGTCTTCCAGGACCTGAAGGGAGCCTACAAGAAAGATGAAGAGACACCATTAAGAAGGGCCTGGAGTGACAGGACAAGGGGGAATAGCTTCAAACTGACAGAAAGTAGGCTTAGGTTGGATATTAGGAAGAAATTCTTTATTGTGGGACTGGTGAGGCACTAAAACATGTTGCCCACAGTGGCTGTGGATGCCCCATCCCTTGAAACTGTTCAAGGCCAAGTTGGTTGGGGTTCTGAGAAACCTCGTCTAGTGGAAGGTGTCCCTGCCCATGGAACTAGGTCATCTTTAAGGTCCCTTCCAACCCAGGCTATCCTGTGGTTCTGTGCTTAAACTCTGTTCAGCACCATTGTCGAAATGGACAGTGGTCCCTGAGCTGCCTTTGGAGTACCTGCAGATGTCTCATTTTCTCAAGAATTCATTTCTTAAAACATTTCCATTCCTCAAAAAAAACCCAAACCACCACAAAACCAAACCAAAACAACAAAACAAAAAAATCAAACAACAAAAACCCCACAAAACAAACAAACAAAAAACCACAACAACGACAAAAAACCCCCACCAACCAAAAAAAAACCAAAGCCTGAACCTATAGGAAGATTTTGAGGTGAGCTTGTTACAACTGGGTGAGCTTGTAGCATTGCCCATTTGTATCACTGAAACCGTTGGCATGGGCTGGTTTTCAACAAAATTTCTCTGAAAGTATCACTGGTATAGGTTTTGCATTTCAGCTTCTAGGATTAAACCCAAAGAGTGGAATATGACTGCCATAATAGACCAGAGATGGGATTGCTATACTCTTTGTTTTATGCTTGTAAGTTTTCAGTCTGGTTATTGCCCTGTGAGGGCACGTGAGTGGGGTTTTTTTCTTTATTCCCCTGTGTGTCTTCAATAACTGTATTAATAGGAATTTTAAAAGTAGATGTAGATTCTACCAGTAGATGTACTCTCCTGTGCTTGTACCTGAAGTGTTGGAGGTTTGCAGCAAGAGAAATAGATGTTTACATTTTGGGTCTTACTCAAAGCAAAGCTGAAAATACAAATTTTCAGATGGCAGTCTGAAGGAGTTCTTATAAAAACCAGGCGTTTTATTCTAGTTGCAGCAATCTAGAAGAATATACCTGGTCAGTTCTGAGGCTCAGTTGAAAAGGGCTGCAGAAACTATCCCTTAAAATGTTTTCTTGAGTGGTGTATAGTGGTGGTGTTTAACAGAACAACTTGTGATAGAAGAAAGCTGCGTTTGTCTGCAGAATTTGCTTTGTAATGACCAGGGCAAATTTTTAACAGTCTCTCCTATGTGATAGGAGTCTTAACATGTTTAGCCAAACATCCAGTAGGTGCTTATCAGGAATCTGTAGATAAGGTCTTAATGTTGTGTATTTATTCCATGCTATCAGCCTGTTATAACAAAAACCCCTGTGTTATGCATGTGGTTGCTTTCTGATAACATTTCTTATGCATATTTAAGAAACAAGGCATCATTCAGCAATTTGCAAAAATATATCATTTGCGATTTTTGTATTTGATAATCTGTTTTGGTAAGGAATATTTTTCAGTGTTGCTGAAGGTTATGTATTGTTCAGTTTTATAAGTTTACTTTTTATGTTACCCATTTTTATTGCTAATAGAATGCAGTTTATCATAATAGTTTCCTATTGAAAATCAAACCTTACTTATTGAGACTCTGTGCCTCAGTCTACCTTCTGAGAAGAATTTAGTATTTTACTGGATTTTAAAGTACATTAAAAAGAAACTGATTGTATGGGGTTATACAGCGAGTTAAAATTTCAAAATAGCCTGTGATCACGTTCAGTCCTCCCTAGTGCAGTAAACTCTGTGTCTGCTGATGTCCCGTGCTGGTCTCTGTTGTCAGGTTATGCCGTCTGAAGAAAAAAGCCCAAGCTGAAGCAAATGCGACCTCTATCAGTAATCTCCTGCCATTTATGGAATATGAAGTGCACACACAACTGATGAATAAACTTAAGCTGAGGGGAATGAATGCTCTGTTTGGGCTGAGAATCCAGATCACTGTGGGGGAAAATATGCTAATGGGTTTGGCAGTAAGTACAGTTTGAATCTTCAGTATCTTTTGCATTCTTGCAGTATTCTTTCAGGAAGGCATACAAGTGTTGTGGAATTCAGAGTAACTAGAGACATTAAAATGTCGTTTTAAGAGTAAAATGAAGTGATGGAAAGGAGCAAGGTACCTAATTATTGTCAAATCAGGACAAACTTGTCTTTCATCACCAGAGAAGGAAGATTCAGATCTCTTGAAACCTTGTTAGAAGACAAGATTATTAGAAGGGGGATGAGAGGAAAAGAGATTTTAAATGGTTTAATGGCTTAAATTGTAGAAAACTGATTGTGTTCTTTAAAAGTCCTGTCAAAGAGGTCCCTGTTCCTCAAATTGCATTACAGTTCCATGACAATTAAGTCTCTCAGTAAATATTTTGGTTAGTTCCCAACAAGTGGAAGATTTTTTGCCTCTTTTATGATGGCACTGAAGAAATAAATGATAGATTGGAAGTGTCTTAGAGTCAAGAAATGTTCATTAACAATATTTTCTAACCCCATTCTGTCATGTTGGGTTAGAATAGTGAAATGTGCTGCTTCTTCCTGCATTAGAGGGTGCTTAGGTAATACTGACTGGCTTGCATGTTCTTTCACCTTTCCTGGTCTGTTTTCTGTAAATAGAAATAGGATTGTCACAACTTCTCTAAATGGTCGAGTTGTAAATCCTTAAAACCATCACTTGCTTATGGCAAATATACTGGGGCAGAGGTTTGAATTTTTAGTCTTTTTGGAATTTTTAGGTAAGGGAAGAGCTCCATTATGGAGAATTCCCATGAGAAGGAGAGAATTTATTGAAAGAATAGTGTGGGGTTTTCCATAAGTGGTATTTTTTCTGTAAGTGAACAGGAGAGAGAGATCCGTTTATTATGGCAAGAGGCCATGCTGTTTGTGCATGCCTGTTACAGCACGAGCATTATGGAAAGCTTTGTATGAAAATGTTAGAAGCACATGCTTATGTAATTGTCTTTTTTCTTAATGATGTTTTAAAAGTCTGCAACAGGTGTATATTTAGCAGCTTTGCCAACACCTGGTGGTATTCAGATTGCTGGGAAGACTCCAAATGATGGCACCTACGAGCAGCACATATCTCATATGCAAAAGAAAATAAATGATACAATAGCAAAAAACAAGGAACTTTATGAGATTAATCCTCCAGTAAGTGAATATTTTATTCTTAAAAATAAAACATTGAGTCAAAGATATACACTGTGTACATCCATGACTCCATACTGACTGAATCCTTCAGAACATAAGTTTCTTTTTAATAGAGATACAGATTTCTTTCCACTGTATTTTGGGAAGCTGCTGGAATTTTCAGATCTCTCTAGCCACATAACACAAGGAATCCTGAAGAAGTCTCTGACTTCCGAGAGTGAGCTGGTCTGTTTCACATGTCTGTGTCATGTAATGTGTTGCTTATGTCAGAAGGAATTTGGTCTGAACCTTGATTTGGATGAAATCCATAGGAGTTTTCACTCAGTAGGAACTTTCATACACTACCTTAACCTTAAGACATTTTGCAAGACCAGTACAGGCATAATTTCAATTAAGAAGTTTACAATAATAACCTGTGCTGGTAGTTTTAAAATCAAACGTCAAGAAAACAGTAGAAACCAGGGGTGGGAGTTGGACTTTGATCTTGTGGGTCCCTTCCAACTCAATTTATTTTATTCTATGATTCTAAATAATTTGTACTTAGATTTAATTCATGGTGAAATTATTTTCAAAATGTTCTGATTGTTAGAATTGTTACCAAATTGTTTCTAAATTGAAGCTTTGTGAAGCATCTGTTAATTCTTGTATCTTTTTTAGGAACTACCAGAAGAAGTCATAGGGTCTCCCATTCCAGAGCCAAGACAACGTTCCAGGCTATTAAGATCCCAGTCAGAAAGCTCTGATGAAGTTACAGAGCTTGACCTTTCACATGGGAAGAAGGATGCTTTTGTCTTGGAGGTGATAAACATTTTCTGTACTTTTGTTCATACTTTTCTTCTTCTCAAATATGTATAAGAAAGAAAAAGAAAAGTTTTCTTAGTCATCTCCAAGGACAGTTCTTAAATTGGGTAATTTTTTTTCTATTTTGTATCAATAGAAAATGTTAAGTATTGCATTTTGCTTTATCTCTCCTTATTCTGTTTGCTTAAAGCACAGCTATGTTATGGCTAAGGACATTATCTGACAAAAGTTTGCCTTGCTGTTCAAGGACACATCTAGAAAAATAATTAAAAGCAGTTAAAAATGCCCTTCTGCCTACTTCAAGCAGCAGATTAGACTGGTCAAAAACTTAGATATATAAACATTGAGATTCTGCATTGTCACACTTGATATTTAGCAAAGAAAAAGCTTGTATAGACTTCCTGTTTCAAAGCTCTTACTGTTATAGTTGAATATTCAGAATTTTAGTTTCCAGATCTGGTATTGTTCAAAGCATTCAAAAAACTATATCTGTCAAGAGAGCACATAAAAGGAGACTCACTTTTCTGAATTTCAGCTGATGCTTTTCCCAATGGAACAATTCATAGCTTCCAACAATACCTTCCGGTTCTTTCTGCCACTACAACTAGAAGGTTTTGATCTAAAGTAGGCAAGTAGTAAAGAGCTAGAGTTTTGATCATCCTGTAGATACAGGTATTGCAAATACCTGTCCCTGACTAAGTAAACACTTTAAATTACAGCATGTAATTGCAGCCTAAGGTAATTGAAACTGTTAATCTTCACAAATCACCGTCTTCATAGAAAATAATCTGGATGAAAGGTTGTAGATAGGGAAAATGAGAGAGTGCTGTAACAATAGTTCATTTGAAAACAGTGGTGTGAGAGTGAAAAAGTAACAGGTTAGGAGAGGTCGCTGTGACAAGTTGTGATTGGTTGGTGCTTCTCCTCTTTTTTGCCTCTCCAGTGCTATTACAGGTATTGGAGAATCAAAGTAAACTGGGAAATCCCTAAAAGTAACTTTGATGCCACTTAACTCTCACACCAAAGAGGACAGTTTCCACCAAGTATTTTTTGCAACTGGTTTTAACGGGTTTTTGGGTTTACTATCATCATCTAACAGGATTAGAATTGTATCCTCAAAACAAAAGTTATGATCAATGCTCTGTGAGGCACTGTATTGAAAATCAGAAAATACTGTGCTAAATGCAAAAAGGGTTGAATGCCTTTGTAAAAAATAGAGGATATTTTAAAGCATTAAAAAAAACCCGCAAACAAAACCAGACAACCCAAAGACTACTAAATACTGGAAAAACATAAGTCCAGCCTTCATTTCACTTGTAAAGGCTGTCAAATAGAAGAGGCAATGATAATAAAGCTCAGCATACTTTTTCTGTCTGGTTGCCTCCTAAAGAGCTGTGATACATCACACCAAGGCATCTGGTTAAGGACTGCACTGTGTCCATCCCTGTCAGTGCTCAAGGCCAGGGTGGATGGGGCTCTGAGCTGCCTGGTCTAGTGAAAGGTGTCCCTGCCCATGGCAAAGGGGTTGGACCTGGATGATCTTTAAGTTCCCTTCCAACCCAAACCATTTCATGGTTATATCCTACAAGCAGAGTTCAGCTCTTTTTCTACAGTTTTGGAGAATTCTTCCTTCTACCTTATTAACTTCAGTATATGGTCTAGATCACCATGTGGAAGGGAAAAATCCAAATTTACTCTAGTGTACTATAGAGTGCATTATAAATGGTGCTAATGCTATCAAGAAAAATAAGGTCTAATGTTTAAGGAATGTGTTGGTCCTAGAAAATACATCCCTGTGTTTTGGCAGTTCAATCTTCATAGAAAAAAAAAGACATTTTATCTGTGAAATTATTTACTGCTGCCTTAGTTAAGAAATGAGATGTAAGAAACAATATTCCAGAAGCTTTAGTTAAGCTCCTGACTGAGCTTTCAAGAGTAAAATCATTGTTCACTGGAAATACATAAGAAAAAGTTCACTGTGATGAGGAAATGATAAGAAGTGCTGGGAACACAATTGTGAGAGGTAAAACTGTCTCTGGGGTGTTTTATTATTTGGGGTTTTTTTATTTTTTCAGGGGTTAAAAAAATGACAAAATCTATTTTTTGGAGAGTGATAAGGAGAAACAATACCTGACAGAGAACCCTTTAATACTGAAGATAAGTGATTTCAGCATATCATAGGCTGCTAGTTAAGATTCAGAGGTCTGGTTCATAGAACCCTTTTTAAAAATCGCAGCCTTGCTGCCAGATACAGATCTTTTGATGACAGAGTTCTTACATCTTTTTGAGACTTCCTACTGGCACAGCAACATGATTTTCATCTATTATTTCTTTTTCCAGATTGATGATACAGATGCAATGGAAGATGTACATTCTTTACTGACAGATGTTCCACCACCTTCTGGTATAGTTAAAACCATATTTTTCTAATTTATACTGTAGGCTGAAAAATGACAAAATAGAACTAGGTTTATTAAAAATTATTTTTAAAAACTGGAAATATTACTGTTTCTGAAGATTTTTAGACTGAGTGACTAATTTTTGGGTTTCAGATCAATGAAAGTAGAACAGGGAACTAATTACTGCCTTCTGTCAGTCATCTTCATGGTATTTGTGGTTGTATAGGTATCTGTCCCCTTCTTCCTGATGGAACTCCCGTATCTGGATAAAGGGTTAATGTAGTTGTCCATTACATGGAAGTTGTCCTGGACATATGGTTACCCTTGTACTCCTTGTTGTCATTGTGAGTTTCCCTATATTTCTTCTGAGCAAGTGTCTGTTTCCTTTCTAGTAACTGGTATCAGTATTTATAATTTTGAGTCCTCTTGAGCTCAGAACTGCCCTTGTCATAGTTATCTATTATTACCCCCAAATCTTTTATTCCTCATTGGTTATCCATTGTCCTGCAGTTGATTTTACAACCCTCAAATAAGGCCATCAGCAGTCATCTCATTTTATCCTCTTCTGCAGATAAGTTATGAATATGTTTGAAGCATAAAATCCTGAGTTACAGATATCTCTACTGTGAAAGTAGAGCATTTATTTTGTCTTTCTTTTTCCAGTCTTATAATAATTGCATTTCCTTCAAAGGCACTTCATTTCATTAGTTTGATAAAGAGTCCTTGGTGAAGGATCTTAGCAATGCTTTCTGATGGCCAGAGTGGGCTGGATCCAGTCAGATGCCTTTTTCTCCATGCTTGTTGAGAGCTTATGAGCCACGACTGTTCCTTAGGGAAGTGATCTCAGCTCTTCTGCAGTGTCTTGTTTTTCCATCTGCTCATGAACTCCCTTTTCTGGAACAGCTGCTGTGGGCCAGTAATAGAGATACCTGTACTAGGCAAATCAGTAGGTCCCAGTCACTAAAGGCTCCTCACAATTTGAAGATTGAAGAACCCTCTCCTTTGGTAGTGGAGTAAGTTTAAGTTAAGAGCTCAATACCACTTAGTCAGGTGTTTAATTTTTTTCCCTTTTCTCTTGTTTATGTGAATGTTTATTTTTCATTTTGCCTACTTGTTCAATATCTCCTTCAGACAGATGTTAAAGATGGATTTTCTGATAGAAAATAAACATGGGACTGGTTTTCCACTATTGTGGAAAACTCTACTTACAGTGGTGAACACTGATGTAAAACAAAAAAGACATGTTTTCTGCTCTCATATTATAATTTCTGCATATTCTTTCCATATCCTGCTTTATCCTTCAATATAATTTCTGCTTTTGATGTTCTGAAAGAAAAATCTGTTAATATTTATATCTTCTGCAAGCTGCTACACAATTTCTTTTCTAGCTTATTTTCTGCTTTTATATAGGCCCTACCAGACTGGCCTCCTTTCTCTTATTTAACTGTATCTTCAGACTTTCAGCATTGCCTATTTGCTGTTTATAACTTTTCTTACTTTGCTGTTTGGAAATTCAGTAATTAGGCAGAGCAGTTGTGGATTTTGAGTGTTTGCCCTCACTACAAGAATACATTTGTCTTTTGAATGTTAATCTTATTTCTGATGTATTGTTCAATATTCAAGACCACATGAGGGAATATAATTGCAAAACATTAAGGTCACATGGTTCTTTAGAAGTATTTTTATATGTTAGTGTATAAAATAGATTTTCCCAATTATTTTCCTCACAGGTTTTTACAGTTGCAACACAGAAATTATGCCTGGTATAAATAACTGGACACCAGAAATTCAAGTAAGGTTATTTAAAAAGATTGGAACTTTTGATAATTGTGTTGAAATATGCTCTAGTAATTTAAATACCTATTAGAGATAACTACTTTTCAAAGATAAATTAAAAGGATACCCTACCCTTAGGATGGAAGTAAAAGTAGTATTTGGATAAGAAAATTAGGATATGAGAACCTTTGGGTTTTTCCAATGCTGTTTTTTTAACAGAGCACCTATTGAAAATTATGAGCTTCAAGGTTTTGGGCTTTTTTAAGAGCTCAGGTAGATTTTGAAGCCTCTTAAACAGATTGTTGGCTGTGTTACTTAGCATGAGGTACTGAGGATGATAACATGTTATGCTTTGTTTTCCTTCTTTATAAATTTGTTTTGGTCTTAGTATGTTGGATAAAATATATTGCCTCATATTGGCAAAAAAAATAAGTGTCTTTGTTTCTAATTCAGATGTTCACAGCAGTAAGAGTATCCAGATTAAGCAACATTAATCCAACAAATCAAACACTTAATAAGAACTTTAATGATCTCTGTGAGAATCTGTTGAAGGTAAGAATCTTATTTCAAATATTTTTTAATTATTCAAATGGAAGCAAAGTAAAATTAGGCTATACTGAAAATGTGTTCTTTACAATTACTTTTTGGAATTAGAGTGCAAAGAGTCTGTAATTAGTTTGTATGTTGCTGTAGAAATAGATTCAGCCTTTTTATTATAGTAAGGATCTCTAAAGCTTTTTGAATTTGAAGGAGTCTTTGCATTCTGTCCTGCCTTTTCCAACATGTAATTCTTCTTCAAGAAAAAATTAATACAGAATCACAGAATCAAATAGGTTGGAAAAGATCTCTGAGATCAAGTCCAACCTTTGAGGAAACATCACCACATCAACTAGAAATGCAATTAGACAACTCGTACTAGGAAAAGAGCTTTGATCCTTAATTTCTCTGCAGTAAACCATACATTGGGTTTTTTGAGTAACACAAATACCTTGTCTTCAACAGAGCTTGTATTTTAAACTCCGATCTATGGTCCCCTGCTGTCTTTGCCATGTGAATTTCACAGTTGCTCTACCAGAGGATGAAGTAGTTCAGGTAAGTGAACTGCTGCTTTTGACTTTCAGCGCATAGGCTTGGCAGTTTGGGCCTTTAATGGGTTGCAATTTGATTACTGGGGTGTCTGGTGAATTCTGAAGTAAAAGTTACCAGGTCATTCTTCGTCTTCTTCACTGAACATTATGGCCTTGAGTTCACCAGTTTGGGGGAACTGAACCACGGAATGGGTCAGCTTGAAAGGGACCACAGTGGGTTATCTGGTCCGACCTCCCTGCTCAAGCAGGATCATCCCTGAGCACATTGCACAGGATTGTGTCCGGGCAGATCTGGAATATCTCCAGTGAGGAAGACTCCACAGTCTCTCTGTGCAGCCTGTTCCATTGCGCAATAAAGAAGTTATTCCTCATGTTCAGGTGGAACTTCCTCTGCATCAGCTTCTGCTCATTGCTGTCATTGTAATTGTCTCATTTTTTTCTTCCTGTTTCAAAATTACATGTTTTATCTTTATTATTTTTAGACAAAATGGAGGTTTTTTTAGAATATAGAATCATTCTTACATTCAATTAAAAATATCTCTCTTAAAAATACCGTAATAATGGGTTTTAAAGATCGGTCTAAAATGTCTGTTCACCAATTCCATAAATGTGGGATAAATAGTGTCAGACACGCAATCCAACAACAAACCCTTTTAGGCTCTGCTATTGAGGGGTTTAATGTGTATGCTTAGATGATTTTATTTTCCATATTCTCTTTCTATGCAAAAAGCTGTTTGTTCTCAAAATCATTTTTGCAGATTGCACAAGATATGAAGTTACCTAATAAGCTGTGTATTTCTGATTTGCAGATTGCAGTCACAGCTGTTGCAATTACATACGACAAAAACCAAGCACTGCAAACCAGCAAAGCCCCTACAGAAAAATCACAACAAAGAGGTAAATATTGTGAGGCATGTCAGGAAAAGAGATTGTGTTTTTCTTTCCTTTTTTTTTCCCCCCCAGTACTTAATGAGTCTGCATTTTAATTTCAGTAACATGTAAATATTTTTACAGGAAGGTTCTTTCAAAACATAGAGGTTTTTTAGAGTTCATATATGTGACCTCCAGCAGGATGACTTACTTATCAGTTATTAGGTATTTGCTTTACATTATCAACAAACTTACAGTAACACAAAGATAAAATTTAGTATTTCTTCTTCCATCTACCATATTTCTTTGATTATTTTTAACTAAAGAATTCATGTAACAGATGATGACATTTCCATTTTATTTTGAAACATGTGGTGTAATTCATTAGAGAATACTTGTTCTTATAAGCAGCGAATTTTCTCCTTATTTAAGAAAGTAGAAAATAATACTTTAAAAACCCCCTTCTTAAAACCCTTAAGATGGTCAGTAATGGTTTTGGAAATCAGTGAAGCCTATGGAATATGGAGGGAATAGAAGAGACTGCTGTAATCTGCCTGTGTCATCTTGCTAATGAAGCACCATCTTATGCTGGAAATGTATGTATGCAATATGGAAATGGGAATTTAGACAGAATTTTGAAGATACATGATTCTGAAGAATGGAATTAGGTAGAGGGCATACATTTCTAAAATATTAGTTCTAGTTGACTTCTTCAGTACATTGTTTTCTTTCATGTGAAATAAATCCAAATGTTAATTTTTACTGTAATATTTAGCTGACTTGGATCCAACTGCAGAATCAAATCTAAAATGCATGAATCGGCTTCATATTTTTTCCTAAAAATACTAAATCAAATCCTGTTCAATGGAACACAGATTGTGTTCAATATTGCAGCTGGATTTATTGTCAGACACCAAACTATCCCTACAGAACTGCATCACTACTTGCATATGCTGGAAAAATCTGTTTCAGTCAGACCTGACTGAATTGAATCTGCTGATTATTACTGGCAAATCATATTTTGGGGGTCAATTATCAATTGGGAATATTTTCATTGTTGAAGCATCTACAGACAATGAAGAACAGCTACAATTTCCACTGGAACTTTGCTCTGATCCGCTTGCTTCTCAACCATTCTCTCCAGCTAAAGGTCAGTTAAATGGAGGAATGTTGAACTACTGGTTTTTATTGATTTTTGAGTTCTGATCTTTCATGATTGCTCTGGCTTTAAAATATCTGTACCTTCACATGCTTTAAATATTCTTTGCTACCTCAGCATTACAGGTATATTTACTTCTGAAGTCAACATTTTTTGACTCTCAGAAGTTGAGTTGGCTAATAATTCTCTTATTTTTTGTTGATTTCCTGTAGTAGTTCTATCTTTGCATTTAGAATATTGAAAATGCAGCAAACCAGTGAGTGTTTGGTGTCATTTAACTTAAATTACCTAATAATTAGGCTTGCTGCATACTGCTTTGCTTTTGTAAATGGCCAATACAAAATACCTCCATGTTTTCTCAGCCTCAAATAATTAGTCTCATTGTTTTCATTGTGGGAGACACTTTATCTATCAAGTCCTGGTTGCATGCAGATTTTTTTAAGTGAAAGGAGCCTAAACTTGTATAGTAAATAATTTGTACAGTGCAGCACATTTCAGCTGTTAAACAGCTGCTTTGTTTTACCTGAGATAGAGCTGCGTTTCAAGAAAAGCTTGTCACAGTTTTTCTATGACTACATTAAAAATCAGGTTGTCATTCACTGAAATCTTTACTTCCTTTTCCATTGTTGGATTATCTACCCACCAAAATGGCTACTGAAAGGAAATTTGGGATCTGTGAATGACTGTAAATCTTTTTTTTACTAACATGTTCAAAAGCTCCTTTCTTTTCACCCATTACATCAATTGTACAAAGGAGGGTGCTGCCACATTTACTTTTACTTTCAGAGGTTTTATTAATTTCAGCAATAATATTCTTGTTGCTTTGTAGTTTTTAAGGCATTTGCATGTATTTAACTTTTAATTGGTCACACTGTGGCACTGTAGACCTTTTATCTTCAGAAAGAGGAGCTACCATAAATATCTGCTGCTCTTTCTTGCTGTTAGTGGACTGTGCTACCTGTGTACTGGGCACTGACCAGTGGAGGGCAGCCTGTTCCCGTGTATCCCTTTTCCTGATGTTCTTCACATTCCATATCGTGCTGTTCACAGCCTAAGAGCTTTTCAGCTACATAACTAGGCCATCTGTCATTTCTTCACAACTAGAGTCGAGCTTTCATTGTAGTCATATTTACAGCAGCCTATTTAATATATTGCTACTTTTCTGTTGGATTGTTATTTTAAAAATACTTGTATACAACCTTATACAGTAATGAACTTTAATAAGTAATCATATTAAAATTTCAAGATAGATTTACTAAAGTTAATTCTTTATACTAATTCTGTCATGTCAAATTACATAGTATACCGTATAAAGGTTTAGGACTTTTAATATTTTACTCTAGAATTTTTTATAAGAATCATAGAATGGTTTAGTTTGGAAGGGACCTTAAAGCTCATCCAGTTCCAACCCCCCTGCCATGGGCAGGGACACCTTCCACTAGACCGGGTTGCTCCAAGCCCTGTCCAACGTGGCCTTGAACACTTTCAGGGATGGGGTAGCCACAGTGTCTCTGGGCAACCGTTGCCAGTGCCCCACCACCCTCACAGGGAAGAATTTCTTCCTAATATCTAATCCAGACCTACTCTCTGTCAGTGTGAAGCCATTCCCCCTTGTCCTGTCACTACATGTCCTGTAAATAGTATCTCTCCATCTTTCTTGAAAGCTGTTGTCCTGTACTATGGGGCTCTGCTTAATATATTATCTGAACAGACTTAATTTTGTCTTTTTAGAAGCCCTGGAGGGCACAAGTTCCCACACAGGTATTCCTGCTGCTCAGAGAGGTGAGTTTACTTAATTTAGCTGTATGCCAGAACAGAATGAGCATTCTTGGGACATTGGTATACCCTTTTTGGATGTGCCTTAATCCAGGAAGCGTTTACTGGTTAACTGAGAATGCATGCTCTGGTGTGGCTTAATGATGTCATAGTATTTTGAAGTGTTTTTTAATGACAAAACTCAGATTTGTTAATAATAAGTGTCTCTCTGTCAGATATATTGATATCACATCATCTGACAGAAAATTAGTTCCCTGAAAGAGCTGGTTTGCTTGTCTTAATTTGAAGTTAGCATGTGTTCCTTCCGTTTCTTCAGGATAATGAAGAAACGGTGTTTGCAAACCCTTTTTATTCTTTAAAAAGATATGCAAACACCCCTGCAACTAATACCAAAAGTCATAGCAGAAACAACTCTTACTTCTTATTGTAATGATAATGGGGGAGGGGGTGTTGGAGGGAGATGTTGGGGCAAAGACAGAGTTTTGTAAAGAGAATTCATTTGTGTTTAAAACCAAGGCGTTGTTTCAGCTTGTGACTCTTACCCTCATCACAAAAGCTTTTTTTTCAGTCTGTAGGTTACTTATTGATAAAGACAGTTGGGAAGTTAAAGTCATAATCAGCAGCTCTTTGTGAGGAAAAGAATAGCAATGAAAATTGAAGTTAAACAAGGCTTAAATAAAGTTACAGAAGCCAGAACATAATACCTAAACTGAGATTAAAAAGTACTAATCTAGCATAAGTCGTTAATGACTGTATTTGCATGTTTTTTCAGTGATGAAGTCCCAGTCAGGCAGTTGGTTCAGACCTGGGACAGCACCAGAAATCGGTACACTGGTTTGGACAAGTCCAAACCTACACTGTAACTTTTCCTTTAAACAGACCTGGAAGGGGATGGTTGTTCTCTCTCAGTAATTGCTTCCTCAAAAGGAGCATTGAGATGAGCAAGAGACATCATCCATATTTTTTTCTGTTTTTTTCTTTTGTTTTTCTGTCTGTGTTTTCAGCAACGTCAGTTGAGTACAGTTCCTTTGCAGACAGATGCAGCAACTGGATAGAGTTCATTAAACTGAAAGCTCAGACCATAAGGCGCGGATCAATTAAGACAAGTAGGCGGCTGTTTCTACCACGTTATGATAATCTGAGACATATCTCTGATTTCCCAGTGGTGACTAGTGGAGTTCCCTGCCCAGCAGTGGCATTGCAGATCATGTGTAGAATGACTTCTGAGTATGAAAACTGCCGACATTGTTGACGTCTCTGTAAGCTCATGTAGGGTTTATGAACCAGTAGCATAAAAAGCAAAATACAGTATTTCTGTTCACTTAGTAAAAATTAGCTCTCGATAAATGTGTACGCCTACTAATTGTATAACATACACTGCATGGATGTAGGTGTATGTATGATCTTGGAAAATTTGGGGTGAGAAACAGGAAGCAATCACCAAGGTGACAGTCAAGGCAATGGTCACTAAATTAGCAAGTGGTGAGTTGTTTTTTAGTAGTTCTTTGGCCACAGGTCTGACTATCTTGCTTAAAGTAGCAGAGATTAATACCTGTTTTAATGGACAATGCTGCACTGGGGAAACACAACAACTTTCACACTTTCTATAATTTGTTCCTCCAGCAGAATATGTATTTTAAAATGTTGGCACTTTTTTTCTTTACCTTCACTTTATAACTGATTGTTGTATGTGCAGCTGCTCGCCTCAATGTTTTCCTTTGCAGGAATGCCACTCTTCCAAATAAATGCCATTTCAGCTTTTTGTCTCCTTTTGCATGCTTTGCATGATAATTTCCTTTCTCACGTGGTATGGCTGAGCATCACAGGCAGCTGAATGTTGTCACCAAGCTATTTGGAAGCCATAAAGAAGAGGGTTTTTTGTGTTTTGAGAAACAGTGGTCTATCTTGATAGTTACTTTCTCCTCTTTTTTTCTCATCTTTTTAGCTGCTTCACTTGATAAAGCAAGTCCATTGGCTGAGGGATACTTACGGCACCGTTCTGTTCCGTCGTGCACCAATTCTACCGTCTCAGTTGTTAAGATGACACCTCTTTCTTTTCTACCTGGGGCTAAAATAACCAAATATCTTGGGATAATCAACATGTTTTTTATACGAGAAACCACTTCTTTGCGTGAGGTGAGCTGTGTGCCAGGGGTTAGCATTTTGTTAATCAGAACAGCCTGAAGAAATCTGAGTTGAGGAAGGGTACAGCGAGGGAGTAGAGTGTGTGTCACTTGAGGGTGGGTGCTGGAGTGGGGAGTAAGTTCCATTGCCCTGCTCTTGTCAGAGAACACAGAGCTGCTTTGTGTTTGGCAGCGTTAGGAAGGGTTATTTAACCATTGCCATTGCTGTTCAATTGGATATAATACTGAACCCAGTATGTTCTTAGACAGAAATACATAAAAAATGAATCTTTGACCAACAGTGGTAGTTGGGATCATTTGAACCCAAAAGAGAGATCAAGTTAAATGCTAAAAAACCCTTCAAAAATACTAGAATCACAGAATGGCCTGGGTTGGAAGAGACCTTAAAGATGATCTAGTTCCAATCCACTGCTATGGGCAGGGACACCTTCCACTCGACCAACTCATCCATTTTGCTTTCATTTATCAAGCTCAATGATTAACTTTCGTAGTGTATTTGGATTTTAAAACTTTTGAGTTAATACAAGGTTACCCCATGTTTAGGTAACTGTTGTGCTGATTTTTAACATTACATTCTGTGCATTCTCTGTAACAAAACTCTGTGTGAGGAATGTCATGAAGTACACCATGGAGTCTATAACCACACAACCAGCTTACAGTCTGGATCTGGAAAACAAATAATCCTCTGAGCAAGCCAAAATGCAAGGCCTGTTCCTTAGAATTTTCATGTCCTTTTGGGAAATAGCTGCATCTTTCTGCATTTGGTCACAGAAACAGACTGTACCTCTTGCCTGGTTTGTTGGTGCTGAAGGGTGTGCTGTTTCTTACTGATTATACATTGATAAAATTACAGAGGAGATGTTAATAAAGATGATCAGCTTTCATGAGAAGGAGCTGTGAGCTCTCTAGAGAAGCTTTGATCAAACTTCTTGTTTGGATCTTGCAATTACAGCTTTTTTAACTTGAGAAATCTGTGTGTGAGAAGGGACAGTATTTTCAAAAGTATGTACATGGTCAGACCAGGGAAATGGCATTTCTATATGAAGTGCAGCTTCTGTAGATACAAGTTCAGTAGCTGATAAGCCTCTTTGGTAACTGTGATAGCAGATCCCAGCAGAGATAGATCGCTCAAGTATTTGATTCAGCTCCTCCATGAAGTTGGGATGGTTCTGCAGTCTCTGGGATGTTGCCAGTGTGCTTTTTCCAGCACCTGGGGCAGCTAATTTAAATTATTTCAGCTGCATAGGCTGAGTCACAAACTAGTCTTAGTACTGGTTGCACAGTATTGCCCTGAGGCTGTAACGGAGTCAGAACAGAGCAGTTGTTATATCCAACTCCAGCAATGTGTTTCAGGTTCCACAGGAAAGTAATTGGCAGCATTTGTGTTTCTGTTGCTTACAGAATATTGAGGCCCCATGAACGCTTTCATAGGCTGAAATGTATACCAGCATCAAAAATTAATGATAATTTAGAGTATGGTTGATCCATTAGTTTTAGGTTTTGCTTTTTACGGGTGGGGATTTATAATCTTTTTGTTGCCTGTTATCATTAAATTTTGTATTAAGTTTATAATGTATTTTTTTGCATATCAGTTGCTATAACTGTAAAAACACTTGGACAAAATAATTTCATGAGAATGATAAACTTTTATTGAATTTTGATTTTTTTTGAGTGCAGTTGACTTCATTCCTGCTTTTTGATGGGATTGATAAAGTTGTACTTGCCCTTTTGTTTGTAAATTTTCATCCAATATATGGGGTTTTTTGTGTCTTCATGAGTCAGTTCAAGGCAGATTATACTTCTTCCCATATAAATTCAGCTTAGTTCAATCTCTTCATCTGTCTACCTCTTTGATTGTCCCCAGGAGCACATAGACACACATGTGGGAAGTTTGCCTTTCACTTTTGTTTTGAAATTTTGCAGGTATTTTGAACCAATAGTGAGCTCTGTTTGATCAGTTTCTTTTCTTAGTTTTTTTTCTGTGGGTTTTTATTCTTTTGGTTGGGTGCCTGATTTGTGTGCAATGGGTTTTCCCCCCTATGTAGCTGCTCACATTCTTTCATAAGGGTTATCTAGGAAAATCCATACTTCGTTGTTTTCCTTCTCCTTTCACATCAGTTTAAATTACTTAGCTTGACACCAAGGAAGTAAAAGTTCCCCACAAGCACCATCAAGTCAAAAAAATTAATGAAATGGGATGGCTAGAAGATCCTTTGGGCTTCAAGGAGGAAAATAAAATAAATAGCTTGAATAGCTCAAGTCTCTGCTCTGTCCCATGCTTACTTTTCATTTTGAAGGATCATTTCTTTACTGAGTGTTGAGAATTAATGACAGTCATTAACATACATGAAGTTGGAGTGATCAGAGCTAATGGCCACCCCTTCTGGTAATTTCCAAAAAGTCCAAATCTCTGTTAATCCTCAGTATGAATTATTCATTTGCTTTCCAGTTATTAAAAAAAATAAAAGCAGTATCCTTTCTGATGAAAGAATAAATGTTACTGAACTGTCATTGGACTGTTAAATGTTCCTGCAAAGGTGTAGGAATGTCTGAAAAGTATGGGTATATGTAATATACTGACTGCAGACAATAAGTCACAAATTAATAACTTACTTCTCATAGTTTTCCTTAAACAGTAAGTTCATACAATCACAGGATGGTTTGGTTTGGAAGGGACCTTAAAGCTCATCTAGTTTCAGACCTTCTGCCATGGGCAGGGACACCTTCCACTAGAACAGGTGGCTCAGAGCCCTGTCCTGCCTGGCCTTGAACACTTCCAGGAATGGGCCATCCACAGTTACTCTGGGCAACCCCAGTACCTCACTACCCTCATGGGAACAAATTTCTTCCTAATACCCAATCTAAACCTATTCAGTCTTTCAGTGTGAAGCCATTGCCCCTTGTTCTGTCACTTCAGGCCCTTGTAAATAGTTCTCTCCATCTGATCTGTAACTGTGACCAGTTAAACAACAAATAGCTTTTAGCTTCTCCACAGTACACCATTTAGGATTCACTGAAATATTCAGATGACATATATTTAAGAAAATTACTGAGCATCTTGTCACTAGACCTAACATAACATGTAATATATTTTTTTCCCTTTTAGGAGGGTGGTGTCAGTGGTTTTCTCCATGCTTTTATTGCTGAAGTGTTTGCAATGGTGAGAGCTCACGTTGCAGCTCTAGGGGGCAATGCAGTTGTCTCCTACATAATGAAGCAGTGTGTTTTCATGGAGAACCCAAACAAAAATCAGGTAAATTATGATTAGAAGTTACAATGCTGTTGTGATTAGTATGATACAAATACACATTTGATGTGTTTAAGAAACAGCAGCTCTGCAGAGCTGTGTATCCATTACACTTCTGGGTATCTTGTGATAATGTTTGAAGAAGCCAAGAGCCTTCTCGAACACCTGCCTTAACACAAAAGTAGGAATATGTTTCATAAATACCCAGATGGCTAAAAATACTGAGTTTACCAGAATGAAGTAGATTGCAGGAAACAGTTGGACAGGAGTGCTGAACTTACTTAGCTTTTCTGATGTTGCAATGTAGGATTTTCATCCAAACTCCACATAAAAATACCTGGAGATGCTGATAAAAAATGCTCCATTTTGCACATAAATGGACAAAGCTTTATTAGTAAAGACTAACAATGAAATATAGTTGTTTTGGTAAATAGAATACGTTAAAAACAGTGAGAGCAAGTACCACGACCCAAATATTTGATTTGTGGTCTTAAAAGAATCCGTCTCCATGTTTGATAGCACGCAAGTGAATATAAAAGAAAATGCAGCACAGATATTGCTTCCCTAATAAATGATAATAATTTGTCCTTCTGATCTCCATTGACTTTTCTGTGTAGTTCTGTCTCTCAGATCTAAGTAAACATAAAATACATAATTGTCTATTAACTGTGTGTTGTCTTTATTCCCAGGCTCAGTGTTTAATAAATGTCAGCGGCGATGCCGTCATATTTGTCCGTGAATCTGAGCTGGAAGTGCTACCAGTGCAACCTTCCACAGCTGCTCCTCAGCCCGCAAGTTCTGCAGGAGATGTCACAACATGAAGACTGAAAAAGTGAAGTAGTCTCCGCCAAATATGAAGAGTATTTAAAATGTGGGAATATTTAGGTTTGCGTCTTCAAACTCAGTATTTCTCCATAACATTCATAGCCAAAGTCCAAGACAATCACTTTTTAATGTTGTTTACCTTCATGTCAGAGTCAGGGCAGTGTACTGGCAGGTGAACTCTGGCTCTTCTGTTATAATTCCAGTCTGCTGTGAAATGTAGGCAGCAGGTGAAGCACTGATAGAAGAGTGTGGATTAGAATAGCAGGCATCCCATGGAACTGTGGAATTAAACAAAAATTCTGTTTTGTTTTTGAGCTGTTCAGCGGGACCACAGCAAGTTGTAATTCAGAATCTTTTTGGAGGTTGGGTGTCATATGAGTCGAGGTGGGAAGGAAGTGACTGTGTTAGCAGCCTTTGTCCAAGGATCAAGAAATTTGTGTCCAGGCCAAGAAAATGTGGGCAGGAGCCTGAATTTCCCTTAGAGTATGAAGAGGAAAAAGCAGCACCAAAAAGCCGCAGTTTGAATTTCTGCGCATTAAACAATTTTTCTTTTTTTTTTCTTTTTTGATTTTTTTTTTGTGTTTGAGGTTTTTTTTGTTTCTTTGTGGGTTTTTTGTTTGTTTTTTTAATGATGGTGGGATTTTTGTCTTTATTTCTGTGAACTGTTAGTGAACTGCTGGTTGGGGGTTTTTTTATAATTATTACTATACAGCAGATGTTTTTGGGTGGGTACTTGAGAGGGGGTTTTCCTGTTTGTTCTTTGGTTTTTAAAAAGGTGCCAGACCACAATGCTGTGATCCTGGGCATGCCTGTGGTGGGGAAAAAATAAAAGAACAAAAAGTTTCAAAGTGCATTCAGTGCTTTTAGGTGAAGTTCACTTCAATATTGACAAAACAAGTCTTTTTGTTAGTTAAGATTTTGTGGAAGAATTTTCCTGAGGTTCATTTTCTTAAAGAACGAATGATCTCTTGCAAGGATCCCAAAAGTCAGTTGTGCAGAGGTTATTCTGCAGCCTCCTTCCCATTTAACCTGTGGGAAGTGCCTGGCTGACTGGAGATTCATGTATGTGTGTGACACTGGTTTCTGCAGGCTGGTTTTGTGTTTGGGGCTTTTTTTGTCTTTGTTCTTTTTCTTGCTTGTCTTTGTTCTTTTCCAGTACTGTAGCTGGGAAATGAGGGTACTACAAAGAAAGGAAATTTGTCATTTCCAGTAAATGTCTGAAAGGTGGAGATATTTTAATGTAAAAAAGAAAAGCAAACTTTGATTTGAAGATGCATTCTTACTTAATTCTGACAATGTCGTACATGGAACTTGAACAAAGATGTAAACTTGAATGTAAATATTCCGTTTAGTGTTGAAATTAAGCAGTGGCATGATTATTTGTTAAAGCTAATTATTTCATTGTAAATGAGCATGAAAATCATTCTTGCACAATAAATTTCTTTATAAAATTTACTGGCTTTTTATATGTGTAATAGGGAAGTATGTAAGCTGGATATAGTAGGTACTAAAGATATCCCACCCCGATTCTCCTCAGAGGAACAATTCTTGTATAGAATGTTACAACATCATTTTTATCCTGGGCTGCATCCAAAGCAGTGTGGCCAGCAGGTGATGAGGGGATTCTGCCCCTCTGCTCTGGTGAGACCCCACCTTTAGAACTACATCCAGGCCTGGGGTCCTGAGCACAAGGACATGGACCTGTTAGCAAGTCCAGAGGAGGCCACCAAGTTGATTAGAGGGATGGAGCACCTCTGCTATGAGAAAAGGCTAAGAGGATTGGGATTGTTCAGTCTGGAAAAGAGAAAGCTTTGGGTTAACTTAATTGCAGCATTTCAGTACCTAAAGGGAGCCCACAAGAAAGATGGACAAAGACTATTTACAAGGTCATGGAGTGACAGGGCAAGGGGGAATGGCTTCACACTGAAAGATTGAGTAGGTTTAGATTAGATATTCAGAAAATGTTCCTTACTGTGAAGTGGGTGAGACAATGGAACAGGGGTCCCAGAGAAGCTGTGGATGCCCCATCCCTGGAAGTGTTCAAGGTCAGGTTGGATGAGGCTCTGAGCAACCTGGTCTAGTGGAAGGTGTCCCTGCCCATGGCTAGGACAAGCTCCAAGGCCCATCCCAACAACCCCTGAACACCCTCCTCAACACCAGCCCTGCAACAGATAAACTTTAAGATTCCTTACAACCCAAACCATTCTATGATCCTACAGCTGTGGTATTTGGGAGAGTTAATTACCCTCTATATTTGAAGTGTTCAAATTCAGTCCTTACCAGAACATGTCACTAATACTCTTAATCATCTTTCCAATTTCTGCAGCTGTTGCAACCAAGGCTGCCATGAATTAATTTGCCTGTGAACAGTTGCAAGCTCTCTTGATTATTTTGCAAGGCAAATCTTGTTCCCCTTTGAAGCTGATGGCAGAATATGAATAACTTCAAAAGGTCTTGGATCTGGCACAAGAAGCTGTTTTCAGCATAAGTATTCAGCATGAAATATTTTTTGAAGTAGCACATTAAAGTTTTGATTATTTTACTTTCTGGGGGGTGGTGGTTGCTGCTATGAAAGCATTAATGTCATCTCTTCATTTCTAGCTGTTTAAAGGTCACAGTTTCCTGTAGTGTGTTTCATTAGACATAGGGGAGATTTCTCATCTAGAAATTTTCATTCTTACCTAATTATTACTCCAGAAATTACAAACATGGGTTTTAACTGTTGCTAATTGGAATTGAACTTTTCTTAATTGGACCAGTTGGATAAATGTAACCCGTGGGAAGTTATACTTAAGTTGCATTGATGGTTATTTATATTTCTCTCCAGTGTTTAAAAAAAAGAGGGGGTAAGTGGGTGCAAGCAAACCTTGCCTTGTCAGGAATTTACTCTGGAAATAGCTCCATTGTCTATCTCAAATCAGGAGTTTCTTCACACCCTCCTGCTGGGAGGGAAGGAGCAAGTAAGCAGCTGTGTGGTGCCTGAGTGCCTGCCAGGTTTAATCCACAGCACTGCTGATTTCTTTTGACTTCAGAAGCCCAAATGACACAGGGAAGAGGGAAAGTAGCCCTGCTCCTGTCTGCAGCCTTCAGAAGAAACACCAAGGTTGGGCTTAAAACCATCATTTCAATATTGTGAGCAAACTGGGTGGTATTTTGTTACAAAGAAGTGCTAAAAATCTGCTGTAAAACCCCACTTCTCCAGGCACTGCTTTACTTGCAGTAGCAAAGCTGAGTCTATGTCAGGCCTTCAGGGCCTGGAGAACTGTCCCCTCCTCTGGAAAATAGTAGCAGAGTAAGGAAGAGCCTCTGCAGGTGATGCTGGTGCTGCTTGCTGATTCCTGCCACATCTTTCTCTAACCACCAGTATTTTAGGAAATACATAGTGCTTGCTGAGCTTGGAGGTGAACAGAAATAATATTGAATGGAGTTGTTGGCTTGATGTTGGAGTCCCAGCTGGCTCGGTGCTTTAGGAATGCATTTTCTTGAATAACATCCCACTCTCTTTTTCAGCTAAAAGCTTATTTTTAGAGCTGGTTGGAAAATCCTCGTTTTGCACTATTTATCCATGTTAACCTTTTGAGTTTGTGAATTCTGATGCACACATGTTAAATGTGCAAAGTGAGAGCAAATCTCTAGTGAATGGTGTGAGGTTGATTGTGGCTCCCTTCTCCCCAAGTGGAATCAATTGTTTTTTCTTGGTGTTCAGTTGAAATCAGAATTTCCTAGGAGATGAATCCTGAGGCTCTGGTTCACTTCTGTCAGACTGGAAGACAGTCCTGCACCTAGAGACTTGCTTCTGGTGTATCCGCCTCTCAGTGAGACAGATGCAGGGGATTACAAATAGTTGCAGGGTGAGGCATCTGTGACTGTGAAGTTTGGGAGAATTCTCAGTTCCCTTTGAGTGTTCAGATAAGGACAGATGGAAGCTTTGATGGCTGATCTAAGTATTAGAGTTTTCTTGGTGAGCACATTAGGAAAAACTGTGCTCCAGCAGCATCCACAGATCTGCTGAGCCTTGGGCTGTGTGGCAAGAAGGTTTTTCTTGCTATGCAGAATTTGTAGTTTTGCTAGATAGGAGAAAGCCCAGCTTTAACTACTCTGCAATGCAGAAATGAAGCAAAAAAGGATGAAGTGACTTGCCCTGTCTCAGAAGAATGCCAGGCCCTGGGAGCACCACCAGGTCTTAGTCTGTGCCTGTCCTTATCCCAGCCTGCCCATGGCCCATTTCAGACCCTGAGGCCTGCCCCGGTGATGCTGCAGCAGGGCTGGTCTCCAGTCCCCTCTGCCCTGCCCTGCCTGGCCATGGGCACTGCTGAGCTGGGACTGCCCCAGTGCCCCACCTGCCCTGTGCACTGCCCTGCCACCCTGGGGAGCCCCCATCACTCCTGGAGGCCTGGGCAGCAGCATGGCACAGGGGTAAGAACTGGCTTTGAAGATGTAGACTGACACAGTAATTTAAATATTGAATCATCATTCATTTTTAAACTTGCACAAGTTACATTAGTCGTGGTAAGTCTGACGTGCCAAAGGTTTCCAGTGGCAGGAAAGGGCTGAGACTTTCTGGGGTTCTCCATGCACAGGCTGGCTTTCTTCCCAGGTTTTCAAGAAGTCAGTAGTGCAAACCATGCCTGGTATGAGAGCAAGCCAGGCTGCTGCTCCTCGTTGTACATACAACCCCACCAGGTAACACTTTTCATGGGTAACACCTCCAGTGTTTCACAAAATCTCTTGGTGTCATTTCTCCGCTTCACGGCTGAAGTAGCTCAGACAGAGGTGTGAGGCAAAGGCCATGCTGGAGGACAGTGGCAGAAGCCAGTCTCTCCCTAGGCATGAAAACACCATCCTTGTGAGTATAGTGTGACAAATGCCAATCGGCCAGACAAAGATCTGTGTGGTGCTGGGTCTGCTGTCATTCTACCCGCATCATGAGCACGTCTGGAAAACAGACCTTAGGCTGCACTGATATAGCTGGAGTTAATGATCTTGGATAATAATTTACTGTGTGCATCAATCAATGGGCAAAATGCTGAGTGAAAGAGTCTGACATTTTTAATGTAATTTTTGGAAACAGGAGTAACATTTCAATTGATTTGCACATTTTTAGCATAAACATGCAAAATCACATTAAATAATACGCATTTATTTTTGTTGCAAAAGCATTTCCATTGATGTGTACAGATATTTCTCCTTAAATTGTATGAAGGAGAGGTGCTAGGATGATTCCAGTTATGGTTTAATTTTCTTAAAAGCAGATGCCTCTAACACTTCAATCAAGGAGAACCTTTGCCTGTAAACCTTATGAGGTTTTTGGAAATGTCAGAGTAATTACAACCTTGTGAACATAATATTGACCCCTAAAGAGCTCTTAAATTTTGAGGAGGTGTAACAGAGAGCCTGGGAAGCTTTGCAGAGATGCCATTATCTCCTGGCATGCACTCTAGAAACCAGAGGAGCAAGAGAAAGCACTTACAGGCTGCAACCCTCCCTCTTCCTGCCTTCCTCCTCTGGCCCAGTCTATCCTTGTCCTCCCCCGACCCAGCACCTTCCCTTGCTGGGATGTTGCCCTGGGCTGCATTTCCCTGTTTGAACTGGGAAATGGCAGATCCTGTTCACACCTCCTGCGGGACAGCAAAGCTACTGCATTGCAGAGCTCTAATTCAATTTCCAAGCTTTTATTGAAGTTGGTGATCTATTTATACCTTGGGATTGGTCCAAGAGCAGTTCTCAGTCCAGGTGCTGTTTGCATGAGTGGAAATGGCTGAGAGAAGGTGAAATGAAGAGTCTCTTGTTATTAAATTGTCATAATGTCCTTCCTCTGTCTTACCCAGTGCTCAGCTCCTGCCCTTGTGCCATGTTCCACAAGCTTCGTCACCAATTTACTCTGTCAGTTGGAGTTCTGTGTGCAGAGTGATCAGAGCATGCTGGTCTGGAGGGATGTCTTGTTCATGTCAGAAACCTGCAAACAGGCTTTTAAATTGTCACTTTGATTTTACATGTATCAGCTGTTAAACTCACCCGGAGGCCACGTGAAGAGAATGAAATTCAGCAATAATGTGTTCTCACCATCATTTCTGTTGACAGTGTTGGAGCACTGTTTGTTGAAGGTGAAATGCTCTTGTGTGTCTGATACCACTGATGGTTTTGACTGTTTCCACAACAAGCAGCAGGTACATCTGCGAGCCATCTCCCAGACCAGAATGGTTTGGTGTTGCTGAACTATTTCTTATTGCCTCTGTAGAAGAAGAGGGGCTGAGATAAAGAAGGGAAAGGCAGGAGATAGGAAAGACACAAGAAGGTAATGTGGGTGGCAGAAACAAGGGAATAACACAACATGATGTTGAGTGTCTATTAGCAAAAAATGACAGGAAGGAAAATACATAATTGGAGACACAGATTACTCCCCAACCAAAATAAGCAAGAAACACCTGAAAATAAAGTAGGATAATGTGTTGTTTCAGAAATTGCTACAGTAATCTCTTGCTCTCATGTGAAACTTTTTATTATTAGGACTTGAACCCTGCTGCAAAAATATGGATCACTGTCCAGATTTACAGTGAGGGACAAGAAGACTGACTAAAAGAAGTTAACTTTTTGACTCCTACTTTGAGAGTTACTCTGTTTCATCATAGTTACTATGTGTAATGACCTACATTCACCACAGTAAACAAGTAGGGCTGATGGTCTGAGGTGTAGCCACTGCACTTCTGTGCTTGGGATTCATGGTCTCAGTGAGTTAATTGCCATGGACGAGAGTCAAATTCTCTGCCTTTTTGTCCTGGAGGAGGTCACTGTCACTCCAGAATGTGAACAGCCCAGAAAACATGATCTGTGAGAAATGGTTGACTCAGCTGGAGCAAAATAATGTCCTGGCTACTGTCTTCATGGGCTGTTTCCTATACCTGCAGCAGAAAAAGCCATGGCCTTGAGGCACAACAGGAAAGGTTCAGGCTACACACACAGGTTTGCAGTTGTGAGGAGCAGGAAGTGCTGACTTATTGCCCATGGAGGTTGGTGTTACCCTCCATCAAATGCCCTGGAAAGCTGGGTATCTTTTAGCACTTGCCTGTGTGCCTCTGAGCAAGGGATGAATTGGGTGATATCCCAAGATCCTCCTTCCTCCTATGGATTTACATGGATTCAGTGTTGAACTGAGAGAAAGGTCTGTCTTCCCAAGTACTCTGGTGTGGCCTGAGCTGCTCCTCCTCACCCATGTTCTGGTAAGTTCCCAACAGGAAGCAACAAACTTAATTATATGCAAGGAGAAACAGACAGCACTTTTTACAGGTGCCTTTCCTATAAATAAGCTGACATTATTTTAATAATGTAATTACAGTGGTATGAAATCCAATGTAGTTGTTGTTCCCTTCCTAAGAAGAAAGGTTTATTATGATTTTTCTGAACTCGTCACAGAGTTTGGCCTTAAAAAACCACAACCAAGCCCCTCAGAAATAAAAGGGGCTTGTACTACAGCAATTAAATCAGTGTCTAAATCACTTATGCTAAATGGAAATGTGAAAATAGCCTGGACAGAAGTTTGCTCAGATCCCAGTGATAATGGTAATTCAAATACATGTGCATAAAATTAACCTGATATTCTGCAATAAAACAATTACATTGTCTTATGTAATTTAATGAACCACAAAGTCATTAGTTTTTGCAATTAAAAAGGTGTATGGAACAAGCAGCTAGTCTCTCAAGCACTGTGGCTGTACTTTAGAGACAAATTTGACAGGAAATGATGTGAGACTTTTCAAAGCAGTTGTCCAAGCCATTAGGAATCTGACATTAGAAGCTTCAAGTGATTAATGAGTTCGCTGGGTTAACCATAGATTTGTTTGATATCAAACAGCCAGTCTGTGAAAGATACTAACAGTGTGTCATTAATTTCTCTGCAGCTCATTCTATTACAAACCTGCATTGCCAACTGTTCTCAAATACCCATTGTAAAGCAAGTCTAGTGCAGAATGTGTGTTCAATCCTTTGCTTCCTTAAAAGCATAGTTCCAGCTCAGTCAATGAAACATTGGGGTGCAATGTAGACCTTTTAAGGAAATATGGGAGGCCTTCCCATGGTGATGGAACACAAGAATGTTAAGGTTTGGGTGAAAAGGATATTGCCACTGGGGAAATACCAAAGAAGGTATGTGGGTTTGGTAACTTGATTAGAGGTTTGTTCAAAATTAATACTGTCGCATTTGTCTGTAAGAGCTTTAAGGAAATAAGAATAAATACTTTGTGAGAAATAACAGGAAAGCTAAAAGACGGTCTTTAAAAAGGAGAACAGTCTGAGTGTTCAGCTGGGATAGAGTTATCAGTGGGATGGGGGAGTGAGTGAGTGGCTGTGTGGTACTTAGTTGCTGGCTGGGGTTAAACCACAACACTGTCTTGTGATGCAACTTGAGAAAGAAAAAAATGTGCACTCCAATGACAATCAAAGATATTTTTGGCTGGCTAGACCCAGATTTCATTCATGTGATTTGCTTGAATGGTATAATTATGATATTAATTTTCATCATGTTGCCTAAATACAAATGGAAGTGCCAGAAACAGAAGACTGAATTGGCAGCCAATGAAATGCAGTTAACACACAGGAAAGGTCTCAGACTAAAGTAATTTACAGATTATGAGAATGAGTGGGAGTGAAGCAGCAAGACAGAAGGCAAATATGATATATGGAGATGACAAGAGATAAATGAAATACAAATTTCACTTCTATTGAATTTTACCAGCTCTGCTTATTTTTCCTCCAAGAAAATCTCATATTATCTTAGCCCTGACAACCTTAATGATCGGGAACTCAAATATTTTTGACCATTCTCTGGCATAACATCCCAAAAAAATTCCTCAGTTGCTAAAATCCTGCTGTTGTAGGTAAGTGGGGCGTGAAGACACTTGACAGCTCAGAAAAGTCGTAAGACCAATGAGTTAGTGAAAAGAATGCAGAGTCATGCAAAGGATGGATAGAAGCATGTATGGCTGGAATAAAGAGGGAAATATCCAAGTGCTGATACAGCTTCTGAGTAGGGAGATTTTAGCTCTTAATCTTCAAACATCTACAAATGATTGGAGAATTATTATTTGTGGGATTAAGGAAACTTCTGAAAATCAACTCTCAGTCTGAGATGGATGAGACAGTGAAATATTCATAAAATCTCTTTCCTTCCTTTGCCTTCTGGTTTATCGAGGGAGGTGATTCTGCCCCTTTGCTCCTCTCTGGTGAGACCCCACCTGCAGTGCTGCATCCAGCTCTGGAGACCCCAGCACAGGAAAGACATGGATCTGTTGGAGCAAGTCCAGAGGAGGCCACGTCTCCTATGAGGAAAGGCTGAGAGAATTGGGATTGTTCATCTGGGAGAAGGGAAGACTTTGGGGTGACCTCATTATGGCCTTCCAGGCAGGTCCAACAAGAAAGATGGAGAGGGACTATTTACAAGGGCCTGGAGTGACAGGACAAAGGGAAATGGCTTCAAACTGAAAGACTGAGTAGGTTTAAAACAGATATTAGAAGGTACTTTTTCCCTGTGAGTGTGGTGAGACACTGAAACAGGACAGGTTGCTCAGAGAAGCTGTGGATGCCCCATCCCTGGAAGTGTCCAAGACCAGGTTGGATGGGGCTCTGAGCAACCTGGTCAAGTGAAAGGTGTCCCTGCCCTTGGCAGAGGGGTTGGAACAACATGAGCTTTAGGGTCCCTTCCAACCGAAACCATTTGGTGATTCCATGATTCTGTGATTCTATCAAATATATTTGTGTTATTTCTGGATGCATATAATCATTACACCTACAAAAATAACTGAGCATGTGCAAACATATTGATGCTGTGGGAATTTTTACCTAAAGATGCAAATATATGCAGCTGACTTCAGGATTTTTTTTAACTATTAAAAAATTCTAGCTAATGTTTGGAGATGACCCAGCAACTACTCGAGAGGCACAACTGAATGTTCCATGAAGACGAACAGGGACCAAACATGCTGCTCCTGAAAATCAGATTACAAAATTTAAGGAAGACAATGGAAATTAAACACTGATCTAATACAGAGATAACATAAAAGCCAATTAAACAATGAGTCACTGATACCACGGTAATTACATTATTTTTTAAATGTTTAAACTTCTGCTTGCATTAATTCCTGTCTTGTTAGAAAATTGAGTTAAGTGAATAGGTTAGTACGCTGCTTTACAGTGCTTGAGTGCTCCTAAGTTAGCAATCAGGGGAATGAAAATCTTAAAAGACACACTGAAAATGAATTTAAACTCTGTAAGCTCCTCACTGTAAAAAAGTTCCAGTTCCCTATAAAATCAGGTAATATACTTCGTAGAATTTGGTCTACAAGATCCTTGTTTTACTAGAAGGGATGATGGGTACTCAACTCAAAAATGTCTTGCTGAGTTTTTCTGGGTTTAATACACTCTTCCTGTGGTTTTAGAATAGTGTTTTAGAGATACTGTGAAACATTTGAGTTGTGAGTAATTAACCCCTCTGGAAATCTGACTCCTGAGGATGTCTCATGTTGAATAATCATAAAATGAATCACTGGAATTAGACATGGGGATATTTTGAGCTGATCACCCAAAAATTAGGAGTCATTGTTTGAACAGATACTGACTCAAAACCCAGGTGTACCTGTCCTGCAATCTGCGTCATGCAGGAAAAGAAATAATATTTGAATTAAACTAGACAGTACGCAAGGCAGAAAAGCAAAGGCTATAGTTAAATCCTAGGACTGACATTTTTCCAGACTGCAGACCTTATCCATTTTCCAAACTTAGCAATCACAATCAAACTTAGCATTTTTTGTTACACGGGTTCTGTGCTGATGCAAAGCGTCGCTTGCAGATGTACTCAGCTATTCTTCCACACTCAATTCCTCTTTAGTGTCCGGTAACTAACTTACCTTTGTAAAACTGCAGACATACACGAACCAAGCTCCCAACTTCCACTGGAGGATTTATCTGCTTATTCAGCAATTACAGATTTTGAAAATCTGCAGAATAAAAAACCCGCAGACTTTGCAAGATGTTTGACGTTTATAATTATTATAACTGCAAAACACAGCACATTATTTGTTCCAATAATAGGCCTCAGCAGCAATGGAGTGTTTGCCCCTCCTCCAGGTCTCAGCTGTGGGAAGTATTTTGACAGTTGGATCCATAGTGTGTAACTACATGTAGGCAGAGTTGTGTTTTCTTTTTGCTGCTGAAGAGAGACTTTCAAGTTTGCCACACTTTTCAGGCATCTGAACACATTTTCCTACTCAAATTCTTTCTTATGCTCTCCTTCCCTTCCGAGGGAGGGAAGTTGTTGATACCCACATTTGTGCTTAGTACTATCACTCTCTGGAAACGCTTCCTCTGCTATTAGTGGGACACTGCAATGTCAAATACAGCTTAGTGTCACAAAGCTGCAACAGCTGGGCCTGGAAGATAAAATTCCCCTCTAAGCCTGGAGCCAGTGAGTCGCCTGCACACCCCGTCCATCACGCAGTCCCCTTTGCAGGCTGGCAGCTCAGGCAGCAAGCTTGTCTTAGGTCTTTCTATAGGCAGGTTCCACCCATCATAGAATCATAGAATCAGCCAGGTTGGTGAAGATCTCTGAGATCATCACATCCAACCCTTGATCCATTGCCACTGTGGTCACTGGACCATGGCACTAAGTGCCACATCCAGTCTTGTCTCAAAAACCTCCAGGGATGGAGAATCCACCACTTTCCCAGGCAGCTCATTCCAATGTCTGATCACCCTCTTTGCAAAGAATTTCTTCCTAATATCCAACCTAAACCTCCTGTGGCAGAGCTTAAAGACCATGCCCTCTTGCTCTACTGCTGGTAGCCTGGGCAAAGAGACCAACCCCCACCTGGCTACAACCTGCTTGCAGGGAGTTATAGAGAGTGATGAGGTCACCCCTGAGCCTCCTCTTTTTCAGGCTGACCAACCCCAGCTCCCTCAGCCTCTCCTCATGGGGCTTGTGTTCAAGTTCCTTCATCATCCTTGTTGCTCTTCTCTGGACCTGTTCCAGCCCCTCAATATCTTTCGTGAATTGAGGGGCCCAGAACTGAACACAACACTCAAGGTGTGGCCTCACCAGCACTGAGTACAGGGGAAGAATCACTTCCCTGGACCTGTTTGCCACAGTGTTCCTGATACAGTGCTATAAA